>NW_027494239.1:0-301021 GCF_021521415.1 Bidens hawaiensis | reverse complement strand
CCAGAATAATAATAATAATAATAATAATAATAATAATAATAATAATAATAATGTTTACGGAGGTGTGTAGGGGTTCCAAGCCAAAGATCTATATACTCAAATAAAAAATACCACTTTATGCCACTTGTCACTCTCTCAGTCCTCCTCATAGTTTTAAACTCGTTTTCAATATATGGTTTCATTTTCGGATCCCGCATTGGGTCTTACCCGACTCAACTATTAATTTCTGGATCTATATATTGTTATAACCCAATTTTTTTTTATTCAACACAATCGCAACCCTCCCTGATTAGAAACCCTAGGTCCGCCTCTTCTTTCCAAAATATCTTCTTCGTCTGATAAAGTTTAGGGTTTCTTATATACTAATTAAACACAAAGAATCTCGACGTATTTGTTTAAGGATCCTTCATCTGATAAAGTTTGAGCTTCTTACATAATTCAAAGCTACATGAAGTTATGCCTTCAAATGTGTTCTTCGTATCTCGCTACACAAATTTAGGGCTTTAGGTGTGTTCCCCAACGAAGGATTTGTTAAGCTTTTTGGTACATGCTTTTATGAAATTCGATGATCGATAGTTCTTTAGAATATTTAGTATTTGATTTTATTTTTTCAAAATATGAAAGCTGTACACAAATAAAAAAAAATACAGAAAGTACAAATCATATCTTTAGGATGGTTTAATTCACAACCTATGTTAATGTATTTTGTTGTATTTTTACAGGATGAGCTTAAACTTCTATCATCAGTTGATGTTATGGTCATGAACTTATGATGGTAAGGGGGTGTTTGGGTGAGCTTTTAAAACTTGCTTATTTGCTTGTTTGTTTGTTGAAAAGCAAAATGTGTTTGGCAAAGCTTCTTCAAAAGCTTCAAATTGTAACTTTTCAAAAGTGGCTTTTGCTTTTTAAAAAACAAATAAGCAAAAACGCAATTTTAAAAGCTCACCCAAACACCCCCTAAGTATCAAATTGTGGTTATGATATGCTTTATAAAATTCACATCTATATTGGTCAAACTATAAATCAATATACAGTCAAATATGCAGTCCAACTTTTCGTTAGTTATTTACAGAATTTCAACATTATTTTTCATTAGCTGACCTTTAATATTAGTATGTCTTTTTAATTTTCCTGGCAATTACATTCATATGAAGAAGGTATATTGACTAATGCAAGAGTTTTATTAAGATTTATACATGGCCTTATCAAGAGTTCCAAGCATACATGGACAAAAGATATTGATTCTTGATAAACAAGGCATTGATCAGTGCAACCACAAATGCAAACTACAAAGAAAATTTTACTAATTTGTAACAAATTTCTATAAAATTATTGTTTTGTAATTCATGTAATTTTAATGTAAAGTCATTGTTTTAACAACATATGATAATTGTGTAGGTGACTGCATTTCGCTTAATGGTTAAATTTTGAAATTTTCATCAATTACCCGTGTAATACACGGGTCTCAAACTACTCATATATAAATTCATACTTGTAATCATAAATTCATACATAAATTTTTTTGTTATATATATAATTCGAGAAAGAACATCTATTTTTGAGGTTGTAAATATCATTATTCGTATTTCAGTATTAATTATAGTCAAACAAGATCAACATCTATAGAAAAACATTATTAGCAATCAAATGATCCAGATCTACAAGCATTATTAGCGTACTTGACCGTTTCAAGACAAGAAGAGTACCTTAAATATTCATTCACTCTCTCTTAGAGCGAACCAAGAAAAAAAAATATAATGCTATTAGAAAATGTAAGCGGGCTTTACATACCTTATGAGGGTTTGGAATCGTTCTTTTCTTCCAAGCTAAAATATGTATACACTTTGATCATCCGCGTGTGGAGACAATTGTAATATGTGTAGGCAAGTGCACTAGCTTCTTTTAACAAAATTCTCCTCAGGTTAAAACACATCACGCCATTGCGGTTTGCAAAGAAGCTCACAAGTTGCGATGTGTTTGAACTTGCTCTAATTTTCTTTAAGATTCTACAAGTTGTCTAAACATGTGGTGCCGAAAAGTGTATACATTTTTTATTGGAAGGTAGGAAGAAAATGTGTGCATTCATATGTTCATATTTTTATCTCATATATTTGACATTTGGAATATTAAAGGTAAGTTTACTCATATATAGGGATGGCAATGAAACCCGAACCCGATGGGAAAACCCGAAACCTGACATAAATGGGATGGGTAATACCTGACCCATTAGGGTTTGGGATTAGTTTTGAAATTTTTCGTGGGTTTGGAATGGGTTTGGGATTTGCAATATACCCGATTACCCGATAACATTAACCCATTTACCCGATTATATACCCGATGTACCTGACACAACTTTTTCTATATTTATTTATAGTATACTTTAAATATTTTAAATATATTATTTGTTGAAACTTGTTATAGCAATTATCTGAGACATTTTACTTTATGGTAATCATTATTTGTAATCGATTATTTGTATTTTGTCAAAATTCGATAGAAATCTGATGGGTTTTGGGCCGGGTATACCTAATGGGTAGTTTGCTAAAACCCGATTGGAAACCCGATGGGAAAACCCGAAACCCGACAGGTAATTACCCGGTTAAAACCCTACGGGTTTGGGACGGGTTTGTGACAAGCTTTCATAATCGGGTATGGGTTTTGGAATGGCTAAACCCGACCTAAACCCGAGCCATTGCCATCCCTACTCATATAAATACTTTGAAAGCACTTTTACCTTGTTTTTATGGTTCTAATTTTAATTTTTATTACAAAAGATAATTAGATTATTGAATTTTAATTGTTCAAAGCTCTCTTACTCTTAGGAGATTTTACAGGTTATTAAGAATTAATCTATTTTATTAGAATCTCATTGGGACATGATATACTCAAGTCCAAAGCTTTCTCCTTATTTTTCACTTTTGATTTTGGAGCATTTATTTGTCTATTCTTCTTTTCTTTAACGTATACAAACATTATCAAAAAAACCCATTTATGTTAAAACTCTTTATTTTCGGCAAAATCGGATATACTACGATTTTTAATCAAAAATATGGAAAACGGAAAATGAAAAATAAGTTTACAATGAATAAATCAATAAATGCGAAATAAATAAATCAATAAATGCGAAATAGATAAATGGCAAAATTTATAAGAAGAAAATGATTGTATGGGTTATTCTTATTTGTGCTCTAGTCGTTAAGATTAAATCTTAAATGCATCTTGTTTCCTGATCGCAGAAGTTGATACAAAAGCCACTTAACTAAAATATTTAGGACGTTTAATACATTGTTTATAATAGTTATCTAAAGTGTTAAAAGACTTTTAATACATACATTGTACTGAAACACAAGTTAAATTAATTTCAAGGTTGTTACAGTCGACCTTAATAACGAGGAGTTTCTAGTTGAATTCAACTATACAAATAATGTGTC
Organism: Bidens hawaiensis; assembly: GCF_021521415.1. Lineage (NCBI taxonomy): Eukaryota > Viridiplantae > Streptophyta > Magnoliopsida > Asterales > Asteraceae > Bidens > Bidens hawaiensis. The sequence continues at coordinate 297,590 of NW_027494239.1, read as the reverse complement.
ACCTTTCTTGTATGGGATGCAAGATAAACGAATAACTTGAGATATTTTGTATACTTTGTAGCTGTGTAGAATAGTTCGCTTATATTAAGAGGCATTAAATATTGGATTATTTTATTTATCTAAAATATATATAAACGAAACCTTTAAAAGCTCTCTGGTTGCTTCCTAAATTCTCTCAAGACGCTAGATTGCTTTATTTGTAATTGGAGGCTTCTCATATATTTGACCCGAATTCATGGGTATGGGTCTCATCAAACTCAGATAGCTCTTAAACATGTTATAACATCTTATTAAATTAAAAATTAATCTTATCAAATATTTGATATGAAAATCCTACAAAATAGGGATATACTAAATATTATCCCTTTTGATAGGAAAATCCTATACAATATTATTTATAATTAAGAAACAATTTTATAGTATAAAAATAAGTGGGTCATGGGTCAGCAAACCCAGATAGCTTTTAAACGGGTTATAATATATCATTAATTTGTGAAACCATTTCATTATCAAACTCTAAGTATATTATTAGCTTTTTTACAATAAAGAAACTTAAAATTCAAAAATTAAATAATAAAAAATAAAAATGTAAAACAACCATCACAATACAGGGGATAAAACATAGTATATGTAATAATACGTATTCCTTTCAATTAGGTTAAGGCTATATCCTTATAAATATGTATGGCGGCTAATAAGAATAAAAATTCTCATGATGACGGCTATATTTTTTTCTTCTTCTTGCTTTATATGGGCCCCTGCCAAAATTTCACACACAAGCAAGTAAATATGTCAACTACCATATTAACTTATTTTACGTATTAATTTTATTTACATTATCGTGTCTTTTAATATCTATTTATTATTATTAGTATTAGTTATTTTTATTATTATTATTATTATAATTATTTATTAAGTGATATGTTGTTTTTTTATTTTTTATTTTCTTTTAGAATACTATATATAATAGTTAATTTTTATAATAATAAAAATTAGTAACATATGTTCAACCATTCATTTATCGGTCTCAAGTTTAGCAAAAGTGCTCCATTTTTACTCATTGTTTTTAGAAACTATTAAACTCACATATGAACCAAATAATAATAATATTCAATAAAAACTTGGCTCAAAAGTGTTTAAAAGTGTAGGGAATATTAATATAAAATTATATATAATTTAAAGCGTATCAATTACCCATTTTGCTATTTTTGGGCTTGTTATTAGGAAACCAAGAAGCTGGAAAGCGTGTCTTTGTTGTGCGGTCTGGAAGCTAGAAGCCTATGACCTAAATTATTCACGTTTGAAATTTAGGGTAGAAGCTAGAAGTATCTCATAGCAACCCGTTGGTCAATGTTTTTAGTTTGGTGGCTGCCTCCTGCTACGTCTGACTGATTTGACCTTTGCGTTAGGAGGTCATTATATTTCATAAGGTGACAACTAGCCCTATTTTAATCTTGACTTTCCACCTGTCCCTATCTTCGGGGATTTGAAATTCAAAAATCTCTTTATAACTCCTAAGAGACCGTTATTTGAGCACTTCTCCGTTTTTCTTGCCCTTTATCTCCCAGTTATAACTTCCTTTTGCCCGGTGATTTCTTTTCTGATCCATTCCTTAAGATAAAAACCGTTCCTCCTTCCATCTTCCTCTCTAATATGGGTTCAAAAGAGGACATGGTTGTCGCACCCCAACCTACGGCGGAAATGCCGGGGCGTGAGCTGATTGTTCACAGCTCAAAGGTACTATCATAAATAAAAATGACAATATCTATTAAGTTAATTATTTCATATAAAAGTGCATACAATATCCAAAGATGACAAATAATCCAAAACAAGTAAATATAATCACAAACAAAATTTAAATATAAATTGTCTTCATTTATTCCTCAAGGTCTTTTCTCGATGTCCACCACTTCAAACTTCAAGTCAAACGATAATCTGCATATGCATAGAAAATAAATAGAGTTTGTCAACACAAGGTTGAGTGAGATTATCACCAGTTTTTGTATGATCTGATAATAATATAAATAAACAAGCAAAACGTAATAAAATCGGTAAATACAACCAAACTATGAGCAATTAATGTGTCGATTGACCATTGCCTAGTGAATCGGGCGTCACTATGACGGTCGTATGATTATACTATAAATGAGAATATGATAGACCTCTCCGAATAAGAATAATAAAACACGTAAGCATGCAACAAGTATATTTGATCGATCACACACACTTACACGTTTGCAAGCTTGATATATATATATATATATATATATATATATATATAATATATATATATATAACATAATACAAAATACGAATTAGTTCGCATATGTCCCCAAATCTTATGAAATTAGTAAAATAAAGGGGAATGACAAAACTCATCATAATTTGTAGGCAAGGGAATAAAAATAATAATAAACGATTAAGAATTAAACGGATCGTCCTCTAACGTGTTGATCGAAATAAACCAAATGAACCTGAAACTTTAAGATAAGTAAATATGAGTAAAATCAAACTCGTTTCCGCTGTAATCGTTCCAAACGGATGTCTAGAACTCCGATTATGTTAAATTAAACGTTTAAGCGATTCGGCACTGACCAGAATCCAAACAGCGATTCGGAAGTCGGGTTTTGGTCAGTAGCCTTGAAATCTTGTTACAAAAATAAAAGTCTTCTGGACCAAACGCTGGTTCTGAACCGAAGCATGAGAAAACAAGTAGTCAAACTTGTTGACCATTATGCCCTTTAACGGGTTTTAATCGAATTGACCAGTCAACACCCTTCAATCTGAGAAATTGATTGAAGGTTATTGATTAGGGAATATATATGAATGATTTACAGTTCACAATTTACCTGGAAAGTGTATGACTCAACTAAAAAGTGAAGTCAAAGGTTGTTGCAAAGACAAAGTCAAACATCGAAACTTGTATCTTCAAGTAATAAAGCCAAATCAAAGAAAATTATGAAGGACAGAAGTAGGTGACGGCTGGGAATGATGTATTTAGGGTTTAGGGAAATTGTGGCAGATGATATGATATATGTGTTGTTTATATAGGATACACAAAAACGAACCAAATATAGCTATTTTACTCGTTTAAGAAACCGAACAAGGTTTTAATGACCAAATCAATATTATATGCAGCCAAATTCGTTCTTGAGGAAGGGGTAATGCATATAGACATGTACTTAGTCTATATCAATTTTCTTGGGACTTAATTCACGTGATACGGTCCAAAAATAAGCGATTTGTGCCAAAAACGAACTAGGAAAGCAATAAATCAATATAATCTGTGAAGGTCTACCACGGCGGCACGTGGTGGCCTAAACCACCTGTGTTCGCGCGGCTCCCCGGGTCAAGGGAGGGAAACTTTTGCTTTTTGACAACTTTAGTCCCTGAACTATCTAAAAAGGCTATTTCTTGATTATTTTAAATTTTAGACAAAGAAGGGATAAATTTAAGAACACGAAGGGTATAAAATGAAAAATACATTCATAAATACTTATAAACGCATGATAATATTATTGATAAAGATCTGATCAATGTTTGAAAACCGATAAAATGAATACAAATACGAATACGGAAAAACCCGGAATGTTACAATGGCTTCCTAGTTTTCCAAACTAAATCAAGTAGAACTCGATCGGTTTTGTTTGGAATATGGGATAGGAGATGTTCCTAATCCATAATTACACAAATATTCCACCCCGTTTCCAATTATCCCCGAGGCAAGGTTCCCCTTTATACCCGATACTTTAACCAATCTAACCTCCGATACCCTTTTTCTAAGTTTTTGTTAGCATTTTGGAGTTTCACAATGTTTGCCTTGGCCAATTGGCTCCTGTTGGCGATGCTAGGATACTACATTTTGAAGTTGTGTGTCGTGCTATGATCCTATTTATCGATGCACCAAAGGTTCTTTCAATTTGACAAGAACGGGAATTGGTTTACTATTGAGAAAACTCATTGTGAAACTGGGTTGATTTCCAGTATGGTTGGTCTTACATCTACATGGATAGATAAGTTTTTCTTTGTTTCAAACTCCATTTTACCTTGTTCTACAGTGTGGAGGAAGCATGAGCTTCCTTGAACCCTTCTGCGCCTAGGGTTGAGGAGCTTGACGCCACTTTTCTCAAGATCCTTTAATCTATGTCCTTTAGGCTTCAGACTTTTCCAGAAGACTTTCTTATTTATTTGGGTCTTAGAACCAAGTGGCCTAGCCCTCACACCGAGCCCAAGATTTTCAGTGATGGAAAAGGTACGTTATGGTTTTGTTTAGGCTTCTTATTTTACTTGCTTTTGAACTTGTCCTTCCTTTATTTTGTAGAAATAAGTGCATTGGACTTTCTTGATCTTGAGGATTTCTCATCTGCGACCTTTGTTTCTATTGAAGTTGTCCCTGGTCATCCAAACGTTGTTGAGCGTACCTGGTATTTTCACCATTCTGAAGGCTATGTTGCTAACTCAACTTCTACTGCTCCTCCAGCTAAAGGAACTTTTAGGAAAGCTGCTCCTGCTTCTTCCCAAAGCAGTAAGAGGTTTAAGGTTGCTCCTGCCCCAAGTCTGCTGCTACTGATCCTATTGACCTTGACGAAGATGCTGCTTTTATTGCATCAATCACTGGCTTTACTCCTTCTATTGGAGAGAAACTTCCTAAAAGCCCTACTCCTTCTCCCTTAAAGGTGCCTACAAAGCCGAGTGTTGATGCGAAGGTTGCTACTGTGGACCCTAAGAGGGTTGTTAAAGCATATGTTAAGAAACCAGATCCTGCAGCTGATGGTCCTAAGAAGGTGGAGAAGGGTAAGCAAGGTAAAATACATGTTGTTACTGAGTCTATTTCCAAGAAAACTATGATTTCTAAGAAAGCTTATGATAAAGGGAAGTGTGTTGCTTCCCCAAGCCATGATGCTGAAGGTGCTACTCCTGATGGAACAACCTCCATCTATATCCCAACATGGAAGGTTCTTAATTGTGATACTCTGAAGAAGGCTCATGTTTGTTAGGACCTTCTTCTTCATTATATCCCTCCTGTTGAGAAAGAAGCTGTTAAGGTGTTAGATGATGGCGAGGTGATGAAGAAGATAATTCAGTACTTGGCTTGCTTGGCCGCTCTCATCCTAAAAGGTTTGGGACGCTGAAGTTATGCTCCAGGAGAGATCAAGAAGCTGAAGGATGAGAAAGTGGAGCTTGAAAGTGCCCTGGCTGAGGCAGGTGAGAATGTTAAAACTTTGACCGCTCATGAACAAAGTTTGGTTCATGACCTTTCTGTTGCTAAGGCTTCAACTGAATATGAGCGGAACAAGGTGGAATCCTATGCTAAAGACCTTCATGAGCAACACCATAAGGTAAGCCAACAGAGGAACTTTATTGTTGAGGAGAATAGGAAGCCAGCCACGGACCATGAGAAGCTAGAAGGTGAGAAGTAGAAGCTCGTTGATGAGAAGCTTGCTTCCAACTCCCTTATCTTCCCTAACATTCAGAGTTGTTCTGGTTTGAGAAAGGAGCACCGGCCAAGCGCCCTGAATGAATAAGAAATTGACAGCAGAGGTAATTGCAGATTCTTATTCGAACGAGTTGAAGCTAACAACATGTCGATTACACACCGGGGGTTGGTAAGAACTGAGGGACAATGCCCCTCTAACCTAAGTGGGCCTACCTGCGAAGCAACTGGTACTTGAGCGGGCGGCGGGGGGGGGGGGGGGTTTGGTTTCGTGCAAGGCCTCGCAGCAGGAAGAGGCAGTTGTCATTTGAAAGAAAACGCTCTTTGTTTGTATAAGGTTCCAAACCTTCGCACTACTCTCCAGTCTCAAGTTAGCGGGCTTCTTTATGAGAAGCGCTTGTTGTTCGAGCAAGGTTCCTCAAGTTGTATCCTACCTCTTTCACTGTGGTAAGTTCAATTATGTTCTTGGTGAAGTTTACACAAAGGCCATTGCACATGGTCGTCACCATGGCCTGTCTATCGGATTTGAGGCAGGTCAGGCTGGCAGTTTCTTGGAGGGCCCCAGCCTACCGGTCAAATGTTGCTGGTGACTTTTCTGCTGCTGTGAGGGCAATGGAAATGATGACCTTCCCCTATCTTGAAGCTGTTGCTCGGCATCATGATTTACCCTTCTTGGTATTTCAAGACATCGAGCCGGAAGGTCTCAAGAAAGGTATTGCCCAGCAGGTGATTCAAGCTATGGTTAGTAAGATTGTTGAGAGAGTTAACCCTGACGATGATGATCAAGAAGGTATGGTAGATTGTGGAAAGACTGATGCCGAAGCACCTACCACTGAAGATCCAGCTAATCAACCCTCTGGTGATGAAGATAGGGAAGTTGATGCTACTCCTTCCCCTGCTACTGACACCAAACACACTCTTTCCCCTTCTAGATAAGTTGAGGATACTCCTTCTCCCACGACCAACAAGGCTTCCCCAGATGATTTTGATGCTCAAGTTAACATGCTATATGGGGATCTTTTTGGTGATACTACCAAAGCTTCTAGGAAGGAGGATGCTACTGCTGGTGATAAGTAGCTTGGTTGTTTGTTTTAAGCTTCCTGTGTGAAGCTTATTTGTTTGTATTTGTGAGCCTTTGTTGGCGTTTAACAATTTGTGTTTTATGCTTATGATGTTTGGTAGCACCCCCTAGGGTGCCTTTACGTTTTTAATCTATCTTGTTGTTGTTTACTTTGTTTGTTTGTGTTTTTCATGCTTGTTTGTTATTTTGCAATGCATTTGAAACTTTGTTAAGGAGTGATGCTGCATACACCCTTCCTTACCTTAGTAACTAAGAACCAATGCAAGGTATATCCCATCTGCTTGTCAGTCCACAAAACTTTATTTAACTTGTTTGTGGTATATTGTTACATAAGTCCTTAGCTTTCTAAGCTTATCAACCTTTTAAGCATCTAGTTTCTTATACTTATGGAGCGAGTTGGTGAGAGATAATCAGTCTCATTACATGGATATAGTTTATTTCTACGTGCCCATGGAGTCGTATCGTTTTAGTGACTCAACCTGTATACAGGAAGATATAGCGTCTTGTTACTTGCGGAGCGATATGGCCTAGGAGATCAACCCTGTACATGAGTAGGAATTATGTCGGACCTCATGGTGCCTAGTTTGGAGGGGCTCACCCTTATATAGGATAATAAACAAGTTTGTTACTCAAAATATCATATCATTCATTAATTTTTCCACTTACATCAAACTGAAACAACTACTTCATAGATTTTGAATGAGGACCTAGACTAGGAACTTCTTAAGGTGCTTGTCATTCCAATGACGAGGCACCTTTTTCCTTTCTAGTTCGATAAGCATGTAAGATCCACCCCTTTGGCTTATCTTAGGATGCAAGGACCTCTGTTGATACATGTTTTGTATGTCTCGGTCTTTATCAGGGATTAATGTTATAGTTTAGTATTATAGGGGTTTTAATGTAATTATACCATTCGCCTAATTGTAAGACACGTTCGTTACTCCGTAACGAATGGGTCACATTCGTATTAATGTAAGTCCCATTTGTTAACCCTGCTTAACGAATGGAACATAACGAATGACGGCTATTCGCTATGATAATGTATTAACGAATAAGTATGTTTATTCGTTAGGTTAATGTAACGAATGACTCATTCGTTAAGTCTATTTTAATGAATGAGGTCATCCTCTATATATACCCATGTAATCTATTCATTAAAAAAACAGTTCTTATTCATTCGCATTCCCTCTCGTTACTCTGCCAAAATATTCTCTCAATACACACACTTCACACACCTAAAGTAAGATAGCCTAATCGTATACATACATGATGAATTCATCGTTGTAATCACAAGATCTAGATCCTATTATGCTCTCTCAAGTGGTATCAGAGCCTCAGATCTGATCCTCGATGCTATTCGTTGTTTAATTGTATAGATTCATCAAATAGTGAATTAATTTCATCATGAATTGATTAGTATTGTTGTTCGATTGAGTTCTGGTGAAACAGAGCTTAATATTAATAGTAATTGGACCGATATAATTGTAATTAGGAAAGGTATTAAGGAAATTGAGACTGGATTATGAAGGTTTGAGTTTAGAATTGAGTTGAATTGGATAAGTGAATCGAGTGAATTGAGTTTTGAATTGAATGCTTAATGGCGGTTGATTGTTTGGTCAATTGAGGTCTGGTTTGAAGTGTTGGTGATTACGGACGAACATAGGGAGGTTCGGAATCGAATTGCGAGCAGATTGATACAGGTTTTAGGGTGAATAAGTTAGATTTGGACGGATTTGAATTTTGGTTTGAATTTCAGACCTGATGAAGATTTGAATACTCATTCGTTACAATGAAGACTCATTCGTTAAGTCTTAACTTCTTATTCGCTGTTCAAACCACATTCGCTCAATCTAATTCGTTATTCACTACTCATTTGTGATATACATTCGCTATACACATTCATCATTCCTCATTCGTTAAACTCATTCACCATTCATCTATACTCATTCGTTATTCACTTTCGTGTCACTTCATAACGAATATCGATCAATTCGTTAATCAGTCACATTCGTTTAAATCATTAACGAATATCATTCATTCGTTAATCTTTGCAATTCACATTCGTTACTGTTCTTTCATTCGTGTGAACAGTAGCCATAAGTTTTAAGCATTGACAAGTTTGGTCCTCGAAGTTTAAAAATTGTTTACTCATAGCTTCACAAAATGTTTCTTACTATGCGTTAGCATCTCAGAATGCTTTAATGCAACAAATGTTAACTATGGACAATGAGATTGGCAGTCACAACAAATGTCCTATACTTCTAAAACTATCAGACTTTGCTCGGTGGGAACCGAGGTTTCGTGCTCACTTGGGATCTGTACATCCAAGTAGCGTACGTTTTCTCGATGACGTGTATGCGGCACCTCTGGTAGGTAGTGACAACATGGGTTGGACGCCAAAGGAATTCAAACATTATGAAGCACAAGAACTGAAAGATTATGAGAGTGAGACAAAAGCTTACACGACTCTCACGATGTCTTTACCAGTACAAATATTTCATCAATATAGTACTATTAAGATCTGTGCTTCATTGTTCACAACTTTGAAAACAAGAAGTTTGGGGAATACTCTCGAGAGTAAGAAGACTCTCGTAAAATTTCAATTTAAAATTTTATTTTAATGAAAAATGAAACGGTTGAAGAGATGATTAACTGATTTAGTCATCTGATTGTGAAAATGTCAAGTGTTAATCTTGAGCCATCTGAAACAGACAAGATTGATACGCTAAAGAATGCCTTGCCCCCATCATATTAGACTTTCCTGTTTGCATTGAAAGAAAATGGTTTCTTTCGAAAAACCGAGCTTACTGCTGTACAATTTATTAATAAGATAGTGGAAAGGGAATTTGATATCAAATGTCAAAATTCGTTGAAGGAAAATCAAAAGCAACATTCCTCAAACCAAAATCCTTCAATTTATGGAGGAGCAATGCCAGCTAACCATTCTTCAAGTTCTGTTCCAATTAATGCCTTCTTTTCTCAAGCTCAAGAAGAAACTCCTAATGTAAACAGTCTCCCTAACGTATGCTTTATGGCTAATGGAGCCAACGCAAGCACAAATGCTATAGCTTCCAGCTTGCCTAAAGTAAATATTCAAGAGGCTGAACAACAGTTTGCATTTTTATGTGCTTTCATGACTTCGTATGAACAGCTTTTTGGAAGCAAAATAGCACGAGTGATTTAATAGATGAAGGCTATGATTGTCAGAAAAGTCAAGAGATTTATGCTGTGAACTGGGAAAGATCTTCCTATTTTGAATAAGATGGTTGGATTTGATAAACTGAAGGTGAAATGTTACAATTGCGGGGACTTTGGCCATTTTGCCAAAGAATGCGATAAACCAAGAAAAGAATATTCTGGGTCATGCAATTCAGATAGATCTTCAGGATTGAATTCATCTGGTGGGGATAAGAGTAAGACGACTTCAGCTGGTGGTGAACAGGATAAGTCTCCAGCTACTCAATCTCTTGTGGTAAATGAAGTTGTTGACTGGTCTCAACGTTTGTTGGGTAATCAAGCAAATATGGCTATTTTTGAACCAGTTGAGAAGTTCGAAGATGCAAGTAGTGATAATGTATCTGATGAAAGTGATTCATCTGACTCTGAAACTGATACTGATCAAAATTCGTCAGCTTAAACCGAATCAATTTCTGATCAAGTTGAATCTTATGCCTGTATGGCTAAGATTGATGAGGTATGTCCTAAACCTCAAGTTAATGTATCTGTATCCTCAATAAAGTGATTGAGTGTTTTGAATGTGCTGTACTCAAAGCCAAACTTGAAACAGCTTTAAATCAGAATACTACTATCACAAAAGATCATTTTATGATCAATGAATGCTATAGACAGAAATCAAAATTACTAGAACAATCAACACTTAAAATTCAAAATATGTTTGAAAGCAATCATGATCTTAAAGCTGAGATTCAGTGTAAGATTATCATTGTTGATCAACATTTTCAGGAAATTCTTTGACTCCGAACCTGTATTTTAAAACTTGAAAATGAAATAATGGAACTTAAAAAAAAAACTTGGAAAATTTCGAGATTCCTCGTTTCTTTTGGATGAAATCATTGAAGTAAACCATGCTCATAAGAAAAATGGAAAAGCAGGTTTAGGATATGTCGAGATTCCTCCTCCTTTTAAGGATGATTACAGTAGCATTCCCGATGTGGAAAAATGATCAGAAATGCCTACTGTTAAATCTAAGGATGTTGATTCAACCAAAACTACTCGAGAACAGATTCATATCAAAAGTAAAGCTGTCTTTACCAAAAATGAATTGGATGGTTCTATCGAGGAGTTGTCTGAACCAGATGAGATTGTCAAAAACAAGAATATACCTGTTGATAATCACATTATGTGTGAACCTAAAGAGTTTGGGCAAGTTGTTTATGGCTCAAAGTCTTCGGGTAATTCAGCGAAAAAGTCTAATGTAATTCCTAAATCGAAGAAGTTAGATAAACCAACTGTAACTGATGAGGAGTTGATGAAATTTGTCAATCCTCAGTCTATTTCTTCGAATGGGAAAGTTTTTAAGTTAAAAGGGTTGTCAAAAGTATTTTCGGATAAGGAAGTTCCATTGAACCTACTTAAACCCGAATTGATCGAAAGTGTATATCAGGATGACACTTCAAAGGTTACCGAACTTGAACAAAAATTCTATCAATCAAAATCTGTTAATGTTCAAGAAAAACCAAGAAATAATGTGTTTAAACCTATCAAATTTGTAAAATCATCAGGTTTGGAGAATTCTTCGAATTCAACAAATCTTGAATTCTATAAGACTAAAAAGGGTTTACCACATGAAGTTCCAAAGTCGGTAACGTTTGAGAAACCCAAGGTTGATACTCATCAATCTTTGCTACCAAACAAGACAAGTAGTTCACCAAACAAATTTTAGATTCTCGGTTATGTTTTAAGTGTGGTGAACCGGGTCATGTTTTCAAGAAATGTAAAGCAAAGATAGATGATATCAAACCTTCATCAACTCGAAAGACTGAATTGTTTCAAAATTTAAAAGAAAATCAAGTTGATGAGTGTGTTATAATGTATTCAAATATTAATCCGAAGAAGGTTGTTCGGGTTGATTATGATAATGTTTCAAACAAATTCGTTGATCGTGCTCAACCTATTTGTCAAAACACTGATTCAGGAAGAATACGTGATGGGTACTTAAAGAAGAAATCCAAGAAACCTATCACTTATTCTTAAGTCCCGAATGTTAGTGTTAATTTAAATGATTCTTCTAAAGTATCAAAAGGAGAACCCAAGACTGAGGCTTGGGCTGCCTTTTTGAACTAATCTCTTTACCTTGTTGTGCAGAGTTCATCTAGATCCGTGTCAAGTCACAAGTGGATATTGGATAGTGGATGTTCTTGGCATACCACTGGCAACCTGGACCTTCTGAACAATGTCAAAGATATTCAAGGGGGTTACATGGCGTTTGCTGGTAATAACGGTGGAATGATAACAAAGGAAGGAGAAGTTTCAAACGGGAAAGTGACATTTGAAAAAGTAAATTATTGTGAAAAACTGGATCATAATTTGTTGAGTGTTTCACAAATTTGTGATAAACAATATACCACAGTTTTCACAGACAATAAATGTGTTATCCTACAACCGGGATACACAATTCCTGAAGAAATGGTTGTCATGAGATCACCTCGATCGAATGATATTTATGTCCTATACATGAATTTTAATGTAAACATTTCTCCTTCAGAAACGTGTTTTATCTCCATAGCCACGGAGAAAGATACGATTCTTTGGCATCGACGTATGGGACACATCCATGTGCGCAAAATGAATAATTTGGTTTCAAATGACTTGGTAGATGGTGTAACCCTTAAGAATTTCAAGTTGAATGATCACTACGTCACTTGCAAGAAGGGAAAACAAAAGAAGAAGTCACACCCGTGTAAATCAATTAATTCGATTGTTACACCCCTAGAACGACTTCATATGGATTTATTTGGTCTTGTGAATCGTGTTAGCATCGCGGGCGATTTTTATTGTTTAGTCGTGACTGATGATTTTTCACGATACTCTTGGGTATTATTTATGGGCTAAAGATCAGACTCCTGTATTGATTCAGAATCTTATCACGAAGATTGAATCACTTTACAAATTGAAAGTGAGACGAATTCGTAGTGATAATGGAACGGAATTCAGGAATAATGTATTGGATTTCTTCTGTATTCAGAAAGGTATTCATCGTGAATTCAGTGCGCCGTATGTTCCTCAACAAAACGGTGTATCTGAAAGAAAGAATCGTACGTTGATCGAAGCTGCGAGAACGATGCTTTTTGATTCTATGCTTCCCGTTCAGTTCTGGAATGAAGCTGTGAATACAACGTGCTACACACTGAATTGCGTACTAACAGTAAAGAAGTTCAAAAAGACAAGTTATGAACTTTTGAACAATCGTAAACCGAACTTAAAGTATTTGGAACCATTTGGGTGTCCTTGTACTATTTTGAAGAGAGATGCCGGTAAATTTGAAGAAAAGGCATTTGAGGGTTATTTCTTGGGATCCAATTCTCCGAAGAAGCGAATCTTCAATATCTCTATGGGTTGTGTGGAAGAGTGGTACCATGTTGATTGTCAAAGCTATACCACTCCACCTACAGGCAAGGGTCCCGATTGGTTGTTTGATTATGGCGGTTTATTTAATTCGTTTACGTCAACTGTTGAAGACATATCTGAAGATTTTATTCGATCTTATTTGGAAGAACAATGTCTTCCAATTCCTAGTTCTTCGTATGTTGATGTGAATGACTCTCCTAATGTATTAGAGACATCGAACGATGTTTCTGAGTCTTCCGATGAAGCTGATTTTGTTGATTCATCGTCAGGTCCATTAGGGGAAGCTACAGACACAAAAGAGCCTATTCTAATTGATGATGACTCTCCAACTGTCTCCTTAGACACGACAGAGGAAAATATCACCAATTTGGGTGATAATATATCTGTACATGCTAATCCTTCATTAAGGATTCATTCTAATCATCCGCAGGAACAGATAATTGGTGACGTGAACGACGGAGTTCGTACAAGACACCAATTAGCTAATGAATGTGATGAAAAATTTGAGTGTAACTTATCTCCTACTGAGGATTCGATAATGTGTGCTTATGCGGATTTGCACTCTTCGGGTATCCTTAGTATTACACCTGCTTTCTGTCACAGATTAAACCGACAAGTGTCACGATGGCACTAAAGGAACCATCTTGGGTGGAAGCTATGCAGGAGGAGTTGCAACAGTTTATTCAACTGGGTGTATGGGACTTAATTGATAAACCCGACCGCATAAAAAAGGCAATTCCGACTAAATGGGTTTTTAAGTGCAAAAAGGACGACCGCAGGGTAATCATGAGAAATATGGCACGATTGGTCGTTCTTGGTTACAATCAACAAGAAGGCATAGATTACACTAAAGTATATGCTCCTGTGGCACGACTGGAGGCTAAACGTATGTTTCTTGCCTATGTAGCCAATAAAAATTTCAAGGTTTATCAAATGGATGTGAAATCGGCGTTCTTAAACAGAGCTATTCATGAAGAAGTCTACGTGAAGCAGCCTCCCGGTTACGAGGATCCAGACTTTCCAGAGCGTGTTTATCGATTAAAAAAGGCTCTTTATGGTTTACATCAGGCCCCGAGAGCCTGGTACAGCACGTTGCTGACCATCTGATTGAAAGTGGATTCACGAGGGGAACTGTGGATTGTACTTTATTTTATAAGAACGTAGGTGATGATCTGCTCCTCGTCCAAATCTACGTGGACGACATAATTTTTGGTTCGATGAACGATAGCCTGTGCAAAGATTTTGAGAAGACGATGCAAACCAAATTCGAGATGAGCTCGATGGGAGAGATGAACTTTTTCTTAGGATTGCAAGTTCACCAGTCTGATTCCGGGATCTTTATCCATCAGACCAAATACGTGAACGATGTCTTGAGCCGATTCAAGATATCCGATGGCAAAATTCCTTCGACACCTCTTCCCGTGGGTCACAATTTATCACCGGCTGAATTGGAGGATACCGTAGATCCAACCCTATATAGAGCTATGATCGGATCTTTTATGTATTTGACAACATCTCGACCTGATATCATGTTTGCTGTTTGTTTGTGTGCCAGGTACCAATTGAGTCCCCGAGTGACTCATCTGGCGGCAGTAAAGCGTATCTTTCACTATCTGAGGGGACATCCAGACATCGGGTTGTGGTACCCTAAGTACGATAAGTTTGATCTCACCGCTTTTACTGATTCAGACTATGGAGGATGCAAGATCAATTTCAAGTCTACAACAGCGGGTTGTCAGTTCTTAGGAAACCGGCTTGTTTCCTGGCAGACGGTGGTGTCAACTTCAACAGTCGAAGCGGAGTATGTGGCAGCCTCGAGTTGCTGTTCACAGGTTCTCTGGATCCAGCAACATTTGCGGGATTATGGTTTGAAGTTTCTTACTACTCCTATTTTTATTTACAATTTGGCCGCTATTTCTATCACCAAAAATCTGGTTCATCATTCGAAAACCAAACATATTAAAACCCGTTATCACTTTATACGTGATTGTTTTGAAAATAAATTAATTTCAATTGATAAAATTCACACGGATTTTCAAAAGGCTGACCTTTATACCAAAGCATTTGACAAAACACGTTTTCAATATTTGCTGGGTATAAATGGTTTAAAAACTTTGAAAGATATTCAAAAGCTTGGTTAAATGATTTTTTTTTCTTCTTTTAGTTCAATTTTTGTTGTTTTTAGGGGGCGAAAATATAAAATCCAAAAATATTGTGTTTTCAGTTTGTACAGAGAAAATTAATAACTTCAAAAGCATTCAAATATTGAAAAATCCAAAAACAATGAAAAATGCTCCTCAAAATGAGTTTAGAAGCAAAAAGGAAAAATGATAGTACATTGGTCATTTGCTCCTAAGTCCAGTAAAAGTAAGTAATAAAAGACTGTGTGCTTAATTGCATTGATGTATTGGTAGGTCTTTTGACAAACAAGTATGGGCTAGTAAGTGCTATAAACACAAATTGCTGAATAAAAAGGGATATTGGTTCTATTAAAGGTCTTGATAATGATGGCAGAAATGTAATAAACCGATCATACTCAAGCCTTCTAATCAATTTGAAAACAATTTTAGTAAAAAGTATCTAGTTCGTGGTTAACGCTTCAACGATGTATGGTCTTGTGGCCTTAAATCCTGTATTGATTGGATGCTTTAAGGTTCCGGATTTCATTGGGTCTTTATGCGGTTTTACATCTGGTATTCATTTCGATGAATATTAAAAATGCTTGTAAAAGCGAGCCCGCAGTGTAACTGCTTAAGTCTCTAAACTTGATCGCAAAAAGTACTTCGTGTACAAAAATGAATTACAGACTTGATCAAACCACGCTGTGAGTCATACATTGTCCCCTTGCTCACATCTCATTACTATTAAGAAACGGACCACAAGGGACACAATGTCTGTAAACCGACAGATGAAATCGTGCATACTCATCCATGGGAACGGACCTTAGGGTATTGCTTGATAATGGGGGTATATCTTGTAGTGGGGATTACGGACTATGATCACTTAAAAATCATCATTTTTCATCAAATTGGTTCTAAGGTTTAAGTCAAGTTGGGGTGATTTGGATAAAATCAAATTACGCTTGAATCAAGATTTGAACTAATTCTTTCCGATAATTGTGCTAAATTGAACAAATTTAATATATATCACCGAAAGTTCTGAAAAATTTGTTCGAAGATTTAAGTGGACAACAATACCAATAATCGACTTAACACCAGTCATAATAAAAACTGAAAATAAAACTGTGATGGATGGAAATTTTGGTCAATATTATTCCCTGCTCAACTCACAAAAATATGTACTGCTTTATTAGTATAGTTATATTGTTTTACGTTGTTTGTTATTTGAAAAATCTTTCAAAAATACAAAAAGATTTTAATTTTCTACTTTATTTTTCAATTTACCAAGCTGGCGAATAAATCAAAACAAAAAGAAGTAAAGTTTTTACCCCGAATTTTTAAGTTAATCGTGCTTAACGTAATTTTCAATTGGTATCAATTGATTTTTAATGTAAAAATCCGTTTAATTGAAACACTACCGATCTTTGATTGACCGGGTATTTTTAATGTATGCAATTTAAACCCTAATTGGATTTAATTGAATGTTTAATTCATTGATTAAAACCCAAAGGTTTTAATGAATATTTAATTCCTTAATGAGATTTTTTCTCATTCATTAAGGAGTTTTTGGTGATTCGTTAAATTCGGTTTAACGAATGTCAAGCCATTCGTTATTTAAACATAACGAATAAGACACTTGTTTGTTATTTTGACATTATCTTCCGTTGTGCATAACGAATGGAAGACATCGCTAAAACGTTTAATGAATGTAATGAATTTAATGTAATATTCGTTAAAAGTTAACGAATGTGAATCCTATTCGTTTAACAATCTTGAACGATCAGAAGTATACGAATGAGGACATTCGTTAGTTCAAAATGTGAACGAATGACCTCGGAAAGCCTGAAATTATTGGGTTTATAATCCCAATGTCAGACGAATGACCTTTCATTCGTCATTTCCTATTTCACCATCAACCTAAACGAACTCTTGCAAATTTTTCTCAGAATCTATTAACTGATTATTAGATCAATTGAGTAACTTCATTGTGTTCTACAGGTACAAGCGACCTTAAACATATAATTTATAGGGATTTTCATCGGATGGTTAAGGGTTTACTGGTTTGGTTGATATTTGCATGTTAACCGAACAGTTGATAGCTATTAACTCTTATAATCGAATCTATTCTCGAACAGATAATGTGTATTAGTGCATTAAATCGATTATCGATCCTCTTTGTTATGATTAATTGTTGAAAGCAATAGAGAATTAAGGGTTTAGACGATGATGTTTATCGTCTTTGACTTCCTTAAGTCAAAATTATGTATAAGATTTGAACCCAGATAGTCAAAGATAGATTCGTTATGAGTGAACGAATGACAGTAATATTCGTTAACTTGTTAACGAATGTTTACATGATTCGTTAAATTGTAACGAATGAAGATTTCCCTGATAACGAATTATGATAACGAATAGAAGTTGGTTCGTTAAAGATTTAATCATTGATTCGTTATGATAACAAAGAAGTTAACATATAAGTTTGATTCGTTAAATGTAATGAATGAAAACACTTAATGTATAACGAATGTCTCATTCGTTTAAACCATTTAGCGAATGAGATAGGCATTCGTTATTCAGAAGATAATATTTGAGTATTATGCTAATGTTTATTTTGTTTTAACAGTAATGACTGACGAGAATATTCAGAATCCTATTCCCGAGCTAAATCTTGAGGCTAATTGATGTGTTGTAAAACACATGTATTTTCCGCACCTTTTATCTACGTAATGTATTGTATTTAATATGTGTTTACTCGTTTTATATAGGTTTTACATAAGTTTATTCATATTGTAGGTTATGGGTTACAAGGAAGAAGAAACCGAGCTTTTGGAGTAGTTTACGAGCATTTCACGCATACGTTTTCAAGTAAAAACTCAAGGCCCGGTCCGTTACATCATGGAAAATCCCAAGCCTACTATTATATTATAATATAAAAAAGAAAAAACCCTAGGGGGCTGGCTAGTGCTGCGATCGCAGATCAGCAAGAGAAGAAAAAAAGAGAAAAAGTTTTTTGTGCTAGGGTTTGGAGCTTGTGGCGGCTAGGGAAGGAAGAACAAGCAAGAACCAAGCCTCGGGGTCATTTTCCATTGATTATTACAGCAAAGAAGCAGCCCGGAACATCTCCATATCCTTACATCTTTTACTTTGTTCATCAAACTCTTAGTTTCTTGCTTAGTTGTTAATTTGTTTTGCAATTGTGTTAGAGGTTGAAGTGTTTATGATTATTGTTGATCGTTGGACAATTGTTAAGATGATTGATATGAGTTTAATAATGGTTTTATTTAATGTTCATGGCTGTCCAAAGATGATTATTGGCTAAACTTGTTAGTTCTACATAGGAATGATGATTCTTGTTAGTGTTTGATGAGCTTGTTGGATTGTTTGATTGATAGACTTGAATTGCTATTGTAAAGTTTGATTTAGACATGAAATAGGTTGTGTTTAAGGGCTGGAAATTTTGGTGAATTATTGCATAAACCCCGTGTATTGATTGATTAGTTTTGTATTGATTGATTGATGCATTGTTTGATTCTAGACTTTGTGTTTAGGGTTTGTTTGCGGTAGGTACCACCGTAGGGTTTTGTTGCGTGATTATTTGGATTAAGTACAACGGTTAAACACCTTCCTTGAGACCGAGAGGTGATAGGATGCTAGGGTTGTCTCATTGCCTTTGCATGCTAGAATAAGGATAGAGCGAGTTCGTTTCTTATCAGGTTTAGGAGTTTTAAGCGACTAGTTGATCTATTTTGGTTTAAGTTGATTTGTTCCTCTATCCTTGGTTGTGTTGTATTCATTGCCATTAGGGTCGAGTGTTGGTGAGACCGAGAGGTGATCCTTCAGTAGAACACGTTAGCAATTGTTTCCCGGTTAGGTCGTTTTAGCCGATTTTGAGTAGTTAGGGTTTGTTGTGTGAGACCGAGAGGTAATCCAGTGAGCCCGAGCGATCCTTAGTCGTGTCATCTTTAGGGACCGGTGTCTTGATATCATTCAATTCGTTAGCTTGTTAGGCCTACAATTTGATTCAGACCTAGGTAGACGGTTTTCTCCATCCTAAGTTAACACAGTTAGTTGTCCGTTAAGTTTTTTATTTTGGGTAAGTTTTGTCAGTCAGTTAGGTTAGTCCAGTTAAGTAAGTAAAAATCAAAAATCAATTAAATATTATTCTAAGGTAGGTCTTGTCTAGGGTTAGTGATCGTTAGCGTCTTACGTGTCCACGTGTTCGATACTCGGACTTCCTAGGTCTATACTACTTGCGATCGGTACACTTGCCGGTTGTGTGTGGTTTTAGGATTTTCGTTTTAATATGAAAACTTAGTTGTGAGGGTCATTATTATAGGGTTATTAGACACACATCAAGTTTTTGGCGCCGTTGCCGGGGACACGGTTTTAGGTGTTTTGAGAGCAATCCGAGTTAGGACTTACCTTTTGTGCTACTTGTAATTATTTTTGTTTTATTTTGCTTATTTGTTAGAATATTTTAGATAATATTGTTCCTAATTATAGTTTTATGCGACAGTCTCTATCTCTAGGACCACCCGACACGGAAGCATTTCCCGAGCCAGAGAGAGTTTCGTGAGAGACGTCGTCCCGTTTCACCTTCATCCACTTCTTCATCCGTTGGCCCCGACGATAGGGATAGGATCATGGGCAACATTCCACCACCGAGGAGGACAGTTGCGGACCGGGCCCGACCGGCCAATGCTGGCGCGAGATCCAGCATTGCACCACCCGCCATTGGAGTTGCGACGAACTGGCAGATCCCGTCGAACATTCTGAATACCATTGCTCATTCTGCTCAGTTTCACGGGTTGCTTCATGAGAACCCGCACTCTCATATCACTCGCATCGTGCGTATTTGTGACACTTTCCATCTTGCAGGCGTTTCCGAATACGCCGTTAAGCTCCGCGTCTTTCCGTTTTCACTCGCTGATCGAGCGAGTCTATGGCTCGAGTCCCTCCCACAGGGCTCTATAGCTACTTGGGCTGCCATGCAGACCCAATTTCTTGAAAAATACGATCCTCCGGCTAAGGCCGCTCGTTTGCGTAACCAGATACATTCTTTCCAGATGGAGGACACAAAGAGCTTTTACGAGACCTGGGAGCGATTCAAGAATCTATTAGCATTGTTCCCGAACCACGGCTTGCAAGATTGGGCGGTCGTCGAAAATTTCTATAATGGAGTGACGTACGCGACGTAGAGTATGCTCGACACGGCGGCGGGAGGAAATCTGTTAACAACCAAAGACCCCGATGAGTGTATCGCTTTATTCAATGGGTTAGCTATGAGTGGGTACCAGAGACCACCCGCCAAAGGAGGTAAGACCGTCGATTCCATCTCACGAGGCACGCATTCGGTGGACACCACCACCGCACTTACGGCACAGGTCGAGGCGTTGGCGAAGATGGTAAAGGATATGCAGACGAAGAGCAAGTTGTGTGAGATCTGCAGTGGTGGGCATGATACCGTTCAGTGCCCAGTCAGTTCCCAAGAGGAGGCCGTAGACTTCATAGGAAATCCAAACCGAAATCCAAATTCTTTCAATTCTTAAAATTCAGGATGGAGGGGAAATCAAAACTCCAACTGGAGGAGTGGCAACCAACTCGGTTTTCAGCAATGCCAGAGTTTATTTCAGGATGCCGGTGAGGGAACGAGCAGTGGGAAGAAGAAGCCCACTTTGGAGGAGATGATGGCACAACAGACACAGATGTTGTCACAGCTCATGACGCGTGAGGATTCCCGACACAAAGAGACGCAGGAGAAGTTTCGAGAGCACGAGCAGTTCATGAGGAATCAGGCAGCGTCAATTCAGAATCTCGAGCGGCAGATGGGTGAGATTGCCAGTCGGTTAAATGAGAGGCCGCAGGGTATGCTACCGAGTAATACCGAGCAGAACCCGAGAGGATTCGTGAAGGCTGTGACGACGAGGAGCGGTGCAGGGGCACGAGATGAGCCCGTGATTCAGCAGAGATCTAGAAGAGGAGTTGTCGAGGTGCCTGCAGTCGATTGAGAGGAGCAGGTGGATGAGGAGATTCAGATGGAGTCTCCGCCGGCCCAGGTGCATCAGAGGAGCAGCCCAGGGAGTTCAACACAGGCCGAGAAACAGCAGTCACTGAGCGAGCCACCGAGAGTTTACAAACCCCGATTGCCATACCCCGGGAGAGTCCGTAGAGATAGAGATGAGGAGCAGAACTCCAAATTCCTTGATCTTTTGAAGCAGCTTTACCTCAATATCCCATTCCTTGAGGCACTCACTCAGATGCCAAAACACGCGAAGTTCCTTAAGGATATTCTCTCGAACAAGGAGAAGTTAGCTGAGGCCGCTTCCACCCCTTTGAGTGCTAATTGTTCTGCTATCTTACAGAGGAAGTTACCAGAGAAGAGAGCCGATCCAGGGAGTTTCACAATTCCCTGCACCTTGAGTGATGATACATTGGTTCATACGCTGGCTGATCTTGGTGCTAGTATCAATCTCATGCCGTATTCTGTGTATCGCAAGCTGGGTTTAGGCGAACCGAGGCCTACCAGGATGAGTATCCAGCTTGCTAATCATTCCGTGAAGTATCCGCGTGGGATTGTTGAGAACATGCTCATTCGCATTGGTAAGTTCATTTTCCCGGTGGACTTCGTTATTCTTGACATGAATGAGGATGATAATGTTCCACTCATTTTGGGCAGACCTTTTTTGGCCACCGCACATGCGTTGATCGATGTTCGCGATGGCAAACTGATCATTCGAGTCGGGGATGAGAACGTCACGTTTGACGTTCGACAATCACCTAAGCATCCCAAATCGACTGATGACTCCCTATGCTTCATTGATACGATCATGACTCATGTGGGGGAGTTTTCCAGTAACCCCGGTGGAGGCCCCGCCTTAGACACACATATCCTAGATAGGGAGACCCCGGGGGTTGAGATGGTCGCCTTGACTGAACACCCCCCTGATGCTGACATTGAGTCGTCTTCCTTCGATTCTGAGTTATCTACCGGAGTTCATCGTGTTCATTAGTTGCTTGAGTTGGAGGAGTTACCGGACCGTACTTACGCGCAGTCAGATTGTTATAAGCAACAGGTGAAGGAACTGCAGGATCGTAAGTTAGAGGGTATTGACCAGTTTAAGTGTGGGGATATGGTCGTATGGTATAATTCCTGGTTGAGGTTATTCCCGGGAAAGTTGAGATCCCGTTGGTCAGGTCCGTTTATTATTACTGAGGTTTTCCAGGATGGCACTATTGAGATAAAGGACAAAGGCGGGAAGTTTAAGGTGAACGGTCATAGACTGAAGCACTACATTGGCGAGCCGGTGAATGACCAGAAGGTCGAGGTATTCTACCTTGACATGCTCTCCGGGACTTAGACGCGATGGATGCACACTCGGAAGACTGCCCGAGTTGTAGAGTTTGTATTTATGTATTTGTGTAAGGCTATCTGTTTTCTTTGTTTTTTCTATTTCAGGTTGTTTCAAGATGAAACTGCTTGTACTCAATCTCCATTCGAGTCGGTCGATTTAAGGAGTATCCTATATATAAAAAAAACACAAAAATATGTTTATTTCTTTATGTTTTTGTTTTCCGTATTGTACGCCGCTACATGCGAGCGAGTTGGAGTTTTGCAGGTTATATTATGCGCATGGTAGCTATGGTGGCGTTGTGGAACAAGTTCTCCCGAGGTTGCGGCCGCGAATGAAATGCTATACGGTCGTTTGGATACTACTCAGCTGTTGAAGATTCTGCACACAAACTAGGGGAGTAACCCGTTCTTTGTTTTAGTCTTGTATACTTTATTTTTATTTTATTTTATTTCTTTTCCTTATACTCATCGAGGACGATTTCGTTCTAAGTGTGGGGATGGGGTTTATTTTACTTAGTTGTAGATAAATTTTTTTAAAAAAAAATAAAAAAAAAAAATAAATAAAATAAAAATAAAGGTTTGAAAAATTTAAAAAATAGCCCCTTGAAATTTGTTTTCTCTACGTTAAACAGGAGATGATATTATTACCGAGTAGTGGTTATTTTATAAATTCTTGGTGGTTTCAAAAATATATATATAATAAATAAGAACAGTGCCCATTAGATCCGCACGTAATGTATGGTAACCGAACGGTTTAGACTCAGTAATCGTGTGTCGGTAGGCTCAGCCTTTGAGAATGAAATGGCGGTTTGGTTGTTGACCTAATTGAACCTCTTAAATGGCCTGACTATAGTGGGAAACATCTTAGGGGTTTTGCTTGTTTAACTAAGCTCGTCACAGGACTGGAATGAAAAGCCGAGTCATACTCAAGCCTCGAGTCACATGATCGTCTGTATATATTAGTTGTTTTATCTTTTGCATTTGTTTCTGTTCATACAAAGCCATGTAATATGAGTGATCAAAAAAAAAAAAAAAATTGCAAAAAGCCAAAAGGCAGAAAAAATAAAAATAAAAGAGATGCATTTGTAATTGCGTGCACTTGAAAGAGAGCTAGAGTTTATAGTTTGTATATGAGTCGAAATGTTTAATCATGGGGCAAAAGGTTTAAGTCAAGTTGGGGTGGCTCGGCCTGGTAAAACCATAATGGAATTGGTGAAGTGGCAACAGGGCTTTTAGGTGTGGGTTCCACTTAGTCATACAAATTAATAGTATCGTCACACCTTATTTGCCTCGGTAAGTATTAGGGGCATGGGTTTAAAGTGGACAGCAATACCGGCAATTGACCTGATCTAGCTTATTAGCCGAAAGTTGGAAGGGGTAAAGGGTCACTCGTTCTAGTCCTTTAAAAAGAAAAAATATATTAATAATAATAATAAATAAATAAAACCAAGAGTTGTCGGTTGAACTCGGATATGATCCTGTGTAGTATTCTTTTCCAGGGACGAAAAAGTCTTAAGTGTGGGGATATTTGATGTGTTGTAAAACACATGTATTTTCCGCACCTTTTATCTACGTAATGTATTGTATTTTATATGTTTTTACTCGTTTTATATAGGTTTTACGTAAGTTTATTCATATTGTAGGTTATGGGTTACAAGGAATAAGAAACAGAGCTTTTGGAGTAATTTACGAGCCTTTCACGCATACGTTTTCAAGTAAAACTCAAGGCCCGGTCCGTTACATCATGGAAAAGCCCAAGCCTACTATTATATTATAATATAAAAAAGAAAAAAACCCTAGGGGGCTGGCTACTGCTGCGATCGCAGATCAGCAAGAGAAGAAAAAAGAGAAAAAGTTTTTTGTTCTAGGGTTTGGAGCTTGTGGCGGCTAGGGAAGGAAGAACAAGCAAGAACCAACCCTCGGGGTCATTCTCCATTGATTATTACAGCAAAGAAGCAGCCCGGAAAATCTCCATATCCTTACATCTTTTACTTTGTTCATCAAACTCTTAGTTTCTTGCTTAGTTGTTAATTTGTTTTGCAATTGTGTTAGAGATTGAAGTGTTTATGATTATTGTTGATCGTTGGAAAATTGTTAAGATGATTGATATGAGTTTAATAATGGTTTTATTTAATGTTCATGGCTGTCCAAAGATGATTATTGGCTAAACTTGTTAGTTCTACATAGGAATGATGATTCTTGTTAGTGTTTGATGAGCTTGTTGGATTGTTTGATTGATAGACTTGAATTGTTATTGTAAAGTTTGATTTAGACATGAAATAGGTTGTGTTTAAGGGCTGGAAATTTTGGTGAATTATTGCATAAACCCCGTGTATTGATTGATTAGTTTTGTATTGATTGATTGATGCATTGTTTGATTCTAGACTTTGTGTTTAGGGTTTGTTTGCGGTAGGTACCACCGTAGGGTTTTGTTGCGTGATTATTTGGATTAAGTACAACGGTTAAACACCTTCCTTGAGACCGAGAGGTGATAGGATGTTAGGGTTGTCTCATTGCCTTTGCATGCTAGAATAAGGATTGCGCGAGAGCGAGTTCGTTTCATGTCAGGTTTAGGAGTTTTGAGCGACTAGTTGATCTATTTTGGTTTAAGTTGAATTGTTCCTCTATCCTTGGTTGTGTAGTATTCATTGCCATTAGGGTCGAGTGTTGGTGAGACCGAGAGGTGATCCTTCAGTAGAACACGTTAGCAATTGTTTCCCGGTTAGGTCGTTTTAGCCGATTTTGAGTAGTTAGGGTTTGTTGTGTGAGACCGAGAGGTAATCCAGTGAGCCCGAGCGATCCTTAGTCGTGTCATCTTTAGGGACCGGTGTCTTGATATCATTCAATTCGTTAGCTTGTTAGGCCTACAATTTGATTCAGACCTAGGTAGACGGTTTTCTCCATCCTAAGTTAACACAGTTAGTTGTCCATTAAGTTTTCTATTTTTGGTAAGTTTTGTCAGTCAGTTAGGTTAGTCCAGTTAAGTAAGTAAAAATCAAAAATCAATTAAATATTATTCTAAGGTAGGTCTTGTCTAGGGTTAGTGATCGTTAGCGTCTTACGTGTCCACGTGTTTGATACTCGGACTTCCTAGGTCTATACTACTTGCGATCGGTACACTTGCCGGTTGTGTGTGGTTTTAGGATTTTCGTTTTAATATGAAAACTTAGTTGTGAGGGTCATTATTATAGGGTTATTAGACACACATCGCTAATCCTGTTCAACCTGCTCAAGCCGAACCCGAACAAGCTACAGTGATGTTATCTTGGAATAAGAGTTATAATATCTGTGCTTATTTAGAGTCGAATTTTGAAGATACACCAATCTTTGGTGGCATGATCAGTTTCTTGACTCGCTCCAGGATATACAAAGCTATCTCGACTCGTACCGTTGTCTATCAGAGTATTATTCGAGCATTCTGGAATACTGCTAGATTCAACGAGGCAGAAAATCAAATAGAGGCAGTAATTCTGAATAAGCGGGCTGTGATTGATACTAATGTCATTCGAGATTCGTTGGGGTTTCGTGATACGATCGACGACAGGTGTGAGTTTGATAGAGAATTGATTCGAGGGTTGTTTGGACGAGTTAAGTATAACGGGGATTTGGGCAGGTCTATGTATAACAAAGCAAACTTGTGTGAACAATACAAGTACTTGCTTCACGTGTTGATTCATTGTCTCGGTGGACGTAAGGGTGGATTCGATGAATGCAGAGTAATGCTCCAATAAGCTTTTGTTGCCCTCGTTTTGAATAAACCTTTAAACTTCTCGGAATTGGTTTATTATCATCTGAAGGAAAACATCGCGAACCGTCATAAGTTTTTAATGTATCCCAGATTTCTGCAAATGATAATCAATGATCTGGTGCCTGATTTGATTAAAGATCAAAGCGATGTGATGAAGCTTGAACACATGAATGAAGAAACGATGAGACGTTTACGATCATACCGTGGTCAAAGTCTTGAAGATAGACCGAAGTTTAAGCGATTGATCGGTCATCTCGCTAACATTGATTATGTTGCACCACCTAATAATCGTTGGGCTCATGATGATTCCGATTTTGAACGTGAAGGTGGTGATGGTGGAAATGGTGCAGATGATGGTGGTGATGGTGGTCCAGGACCACAAGCTGAGTTTACTTATTAACAAAAGAGAAAGTGTAAGGGTAAAGAACCGATGATTGAGAAGGGTGAGAAAGTAAAGAAGTAACGTGTTCGACGAGGTTCAGGAATCGAGATACCGAGTCAACCGTTCGAGCGATCTACTCCATCGGTATCTATTTCTGCTCCTATTCCTACTTCTCCTGTGCCTCAGAATGTTCCAAGATCTCCTACTCCTGTTTTTACTCGATCTCCGACTCCTGTACAAATGCCTACCTCTCTAATGCCTCCGTCTATGACTTTGGTTACTACTGTAAGGTCTGATCCTTATTTTGGAGACGTTTTGCAAACAGTGTTGGCTCGTGTGCCTATGTCACAGCCTACTACTCCAGAGACTCCAATTACACCTACACAGTTGTCGAGACCTTAGCACTCATTTATGACATTTACTCGTCCTCAGGGTCCCTTGCAACTAGTTCATCCAAACTTCTTTGGTATGAATCTTTAAACTCAGTGGTTTCATATGATGAATCTGTTGCATCTTCAACAGACACAAATGCAAGCTGATAGAGCTGCCCATGAGCTAGCGCAAAGGAATTTGTTAAGACATATTCAGTTTACTCATCGAGAAAATAGGGAACTTAGAGCCTTTGTTGCTGCTCAGGGGGAGAGATTGGACAAACATGATGAAATCATCCTCTAGCTTACCTGTAAAGATGACGAGTTGAAGAAATTAAAGAATGATGAGGATGATCAGGATGGAATGAGATGTGTAGATCAGCAACCAGGCGGTAGTTCTTCGCCGTCGGTGGGTAATAAGACTGATTCGGGTACTGATGGTGGGTCTGAAGCAAGTAATCTACAAATTGTGCCATATAAGGATTACACGAGAGCCAAACCAATTGACGTTATTCCGGCTAACATGCTTCTGTTTGTGGGTATGGACTGGATTGTGTACAGTATGGTGAACGCAGATGAGATCGAAGAAGGCGAATTTTTTGATCATTCATTAACAAAAGAACAAATAGCCTTGCTTCTGGATCTAAACGAAGATGAAGTTGAAGAGTTGGGTAAGAGCGTGGATGTGGATATTGAGATCGAGAAAAGTACAAATACAGGTATTCCTCTTGGGAATGTACCTGATTATGATGAGGTGGAGGTAGAAGACGTTACTGCTGAGGAATATCCTGAGTTTTACACCGATAACAACAACAACGATTCAGGTATTCCTTTCTTCACTACAGAACATTTTGACGCAGCAGAACGCCGATTACGAGAAGAGAGAGAAAAATGGAATAAAGCTGCAGAGACAAGTCACTTTTCGGAGACTGATAAAAAGCGCAAACGTGCTTTGGATGGTATGTTCGAGCATAATGTAAAGAAGATGAACAAGATGATCGAGACCTTTCGTTATCATGAACGGGAGGAAGTTAAAATGGCAAAGGCTCGAGCATCGGCATACCAGATGAAAAAGTACAAACCGACGAAAGATGTGAAGGGTGATTTGATCACATGGCAGTTGATTCTGATCTTAAAGTATATATCCTAAAGTGGGAGCACAGTATTTATTACTTCAAACGCCCACGCGATATCTTATCTATGCCAAGATGGGACGTTAGAACACTAGCCAACAGACCATTTGTGAATCATGGGAAAGATCAGTGGGCTGAGTGGTTCTATTCTCATTTATTGCATGAAACCTGTTATGGTTTCAAGTTCTTCAAGCCGCAGGTGCCAACTCACAAGTACATCGATGAGATTGATCAACGCACTGGCTGGAGAAAGATGATTCTACAAGTAAAACCGCCAAAGACAATGAAGAGGGCTCCGATGAAGACATTCCTTTAGAGTCTATTCACCTAGTTTAATTATTGGTATTATGACAATCATACAGGTGAAGCGATTATTGTATTTGGCTCTGGGTCAAACACGAAGACTATACGTGTTATTGATCCAATGTGGTTGGTTAACTTATCTGAGTCTGATAACGATGCCTTATTTACAAGTCAGATCAGATATGCTAACGTATGCAACTATGAACTTGCTATGCAATTCCAGAAAGTGGTTTGTGTCTGTTATGCATACAAGATTCACAGTTGTGTGAACTGGAAGACAAAGATGTTCAAGAGATGAAGATAAAGAGCTCGAGACGAGAGGGAGTTTGTTGATACATGTTTTGTATGTCTCAGTCTTTATCAGGGATTAATGTAATAGTTTAGTATTATAGGGGTTTTAATGTAATTATGCCATTCGCCTAATTGTAAGACACATTCGTTGCTCCGTAACGAATGGGTCACATTCGTATTAATGTAAGTCCCATTCGTTAACCCTGCTTAATGAATGGAACATAACGAATGAAGGCTATTCCCTATGATAATGTATTAACGAATAAGTATGTTTATTCGTTAGGTTAATGTAACGAATGACTCATTAGTTAAGTCTATTTTAACGAATGAGGTCATCCTCTATATATACCCCTGTAATCTATTCATTAAGGTAACAGTTCTTATTCATTCGCATTCCCTCTCGTTACTCTGCCAAAATATTCTGTCAATAGACACACTTCACACACCTAAAGTAAGATAGCCTAATCGTATACACACATGACGAATTCATCATTGTAATCACAAGATCTAGATCCTATCATGCTCTCTCAACCTTCCCACTTGGGTCCCAGCTTCCCCGTATCTAACTGTTTGCTGGCCTTGTTGTTTCTAAGGACCAGGTCTCCAGGTCTGAATATCTCCTTTCGTACCCTCGTGTTGTAGAAGGCTTCTAGTTTCTTCTTGTATCTGGCTTCTTCAATAACATCCTGATTACGGGATTCTTCCTAGATATCAAGGTTGAATAGAACCTCAGAGTCATTGGCTCCTTGATCAATGCTTCTTACCCTTCTTATATTTACCCCTATTTCAGCAGGGATAACAGCTTCTGAACCAAAGACTAAGCTGTAGGGTGTTTCTCCATGACTTATTTTCTCCGTTTTTTAGATAGCCCAAAGAACACTTGGAAGTTCTTCTACCCAATTCCTGCCATGCCATCCCAATCTTGCCTTGATGCCTTCTACGATGCTACGATTCATTCGTTCAATTTGGTCGTTAGATTGGGGGTATGCAACCGAACTAAACACTTGCTTGATTTGTAGCTCCTTGCACCAACGGCTGAATGGTTTCTCAGCAAATTGCTTCCCATTATCGATACTATTTCACCCGGCAGTCCATATCTACAAATTATTCTTTCTCACATGAAGTTCATCACCTGCTTCCCTGTGATGGAAGCTAGGGGCTTAACTTCTGGCCACTTGGTGAAATAATTCACAACTACCAATAAGAAATTCATTTTCCTGGCTGCTTCAGGGAAGGGACCAACAATGTTCATTCCCCATTTGTAGAAGGTCTAGGCAGATATAATGGACACCATGTTATGTTTCGGATTAGTTTTAAAGGGAGCATGGAGCTGACATGCTTCACACTTGTGTGTCACCTCAGCAGAGTCCTTGTGCATCGTCGACCAGTAGTATCGTAGGTTCATTAGTCTAGTTACTATTGACCTTGGACCGGAGTGTGTTCCACAAATGCCTTCATGTACTTCTTTTAGAAGGTAATTGCTTTGATCCGGTCCTACACATCGTAGCAAAGGGCTTAAGTACCCTTTCTTGTATAGGACACCTTCTTCTACATCATACTGCTTAGCTTTTAGCCATATCTTTATGGCTTCTCCTACTTCAGTAGGAAGGTTGCCATCTTTAAGAAACTATAGAATTGGGGTTATCCAAGTGATTCCCTCTTCTTCTATGATATCTTGTATTTCTAGTTCCTCAATTGAAGGGCTTTTCAATACTTCAACTGGTACCTTCTTTGTTAAGTAAGTGAAGGTCAAAGAAGCCATCTTACTAAGACTAAAAGCGTCTGCTTGCTTGTTTTGAGTTCTGGAAACTTGAGTTAAGGAGTAGCATTTGAATTCCTTCATAAGCTCCTTGACCTTTCGCTTATACTTCAGCATCGAAGGTTCCATTGCCATGAACTCGTTGTTTACTTGTTTGTTCTCCAATCTTGAATCAACAAAAGCGCTTAGTACCGGGATCTTCATCTTTCTTTATAAGCAAAGCCCTGCAATCAAATCCTGATATTCAGCCTCATTGTTGGTACATGGAAACTCTAATCGGAGTGTATAAGTATATTTGGTTCCTTGGGGGTCTGTAATTATTAGACCAGCTCCGAAACCTTCTATACTTGAAGCTCCGTCGGTGTAGAGCGTCGACTTCACCAAAGGGATAACAGGTTCACCTTCTTCCAGGTCATTCACCTTGATAGGTTCTTCTGGTGTTTCGACTAGATGACCCTTGATTGCGTTTCTAGATTCATGCACTGTGTTGTGCTCGCCCAAACCGATAACCTATTTGGCTAGCCTTCTTGTGATTTCCGGGCTTTGCAAAATGGATCTTATGGGTTTGTCGGTGACCACCTTCATCTGATGAGCTTGGAAGTATCTTCTTAGCCTTTTGGCCGTGTGAACAAGTGCTCAAATTAGCTTCTCAAGTGTAATTGAGCTCTGTTTCTCTTAGTGCCCTACTGATGAAGTATACTAGAACTTGGACTTTGCCACATTCAACAATAAGCACTAAGATAACAGCTTCCCTTCCTGCATAGAGGTAAACTGTTATTGCTTCTCCTACTTGAGGAGCTGCTAGAGCAGGCAAGGAGCTAGATGCTCCTTTAGAGCTAGAAAGGCAGTTTCTGCGTCACTAGTAC
Source organism: Bidens hawaiensis (assembly GCF_021521415.1). Classification (NCBI taxonomy): domain Eukaryota; kingdom Viridiplantae; phylum Streptophyta; class Magnoliopsida; order Asterales; family Asteraceae; genus Bidens; species Bidens hawaiensis. The sequence goes on along the minus strand of NW_027494239.1, from coordinate 266,163 downwards.
ATTAGAAGTCTTTCTTATCATTGAAATTCTTCAATGTTTTGAAGAAGGGTAAAGATTTTTCTGCTGATTTTGAAAGAAATCGATTGAGGGCATCAATTTTACCATTGAGGATTTGAACCTCCTTCTTTGTTTTTGAAGAATGCAAATTAAGAACAACTTGTACCTCACTTAGGTTAGCTTTTATTCTTTGTTTGTCAATTTAGTGGCCTAAGAATTTACCTTTTTCAAAACTGAATGAACTTTTATTCTTTGTTCATCATTGTTCCTCATCTTTGCTCTTTATGACCATGCCATCAAAATAAGCTTCCATGTTCTTTCCAATATGTTTTGAGAAGGTATTGTCGATCAAACGTTGATACATAGCTCCGGAATTTTTCAAACCAAAGGGCATCTTCTTGTAACAGAAGATTCCCTTATTGGTGTGGAATGATGTCTTCTCTTAGTCTTCAACCTTCATTAGGATCTGGTGGTAGCCCTTGTAAGCATCCATGTAACATCCGTATTTTGAGAATATTAAATAACAAGAGGATTTGTTATTAACCGTGTGTCGTTTATTTAATTGTGTGATAGTGTTTGGATAATATTTGATTTGGAATTGAGAGTGGGTGGTGGGGCCCATAGCCCCCTATAAATATCAACCACTTCCCCACTCTTTCTCTTTTCTTTCTAAACATACAAACACACCCACACATGAGAAACATACACATACTCTCTCTTACACCCGAATCCAAATCCGAGCTAAGAAGAAGGAAGAATCTCGTGTGTAAACACCATTTAAACAACAAGAACACGTCCAGATCTACGACTTGGTCCAGATCTGAACCCGAACCCAAGAACAAAAGGTGAGTTCGGAAAAAAGGGTTATGTGTTGTGGTTAAGTTCGACATGCAAACTGGTAGAACGATAGGTCAGGCCGTAAGAGGCTAGAAAAATGTAAACTTAAGGGGTCGAATGTTAACGGTTTCTTTTTAGGACAAAAATGTGTTGTTTGGACCTTATAAAACACGGGTATACAAAGTTGGTACAACCCAAAACCCATAAAAAGGGTAAAATCGGGTTCCAAGGAAGAGTCTAGGAGTAAAAATGGCTTTAAGGTGACAAAATAAGGTAATCGGGCCTAAATTGCATGAAAAAGGGCTTCGCATCGCATGCCAGGCGAAGCGAAGCGAAATGGCCACGCAAAGCGAAATGGCCATGCGAAGCGAAATTCCATGCGAAATTTCCATGCGAAATTCCATGTGAATTTCCATGGTCAACCCCAGCTAGGGGCTCTGCCTCTTTGACCCTGCTAGGGGCTGCCGCCCCTAGACCCCGCTACCAGGGGCACTGCTCCCCGGACCCCCGTTAGTTGAGGGTTTCATGAACTTAGATGTATGGAGTAGTAGTAACAGATAATTGACACTCGTAATATGCTACACAGTTAGCCGTGCACAGCTAAGGAAGGGCAATACTACTAACTCGGAGAGAAACCGACTCCGGGTTAGTTCTAGCCCCCCTTTATATGTTATGGTTTCGGGGCTGTGTGCATACTCCCATGTGATAGTTACTACATATACTTGAATGGTAATTGTATGATACGTGTATGACTATGTATTGAATGCTATTATTATATGATGATTATATGAATGATCATGTTTATATATTACATACATAAGACATGTATGGTGGTAGGGTTATTCGAGACAGCAGGGACCAGACCCTTATAATATCTGTGATGTTAGGGACTAGACCCTTATAATATCTGTGATGTTAGGGACCAGACCCTTATAATATATGTGATGTTAGGGACCAGACCCTTATAATATCTATGATGTTAGGGACCAGACCCTTATAATATTTGTGATGTTAGGGACCAGACCCTTATAACATCTGTGATGTTTAAGATAGAATGGCTTATGGTATACCATAGGGTTTTATGAAAGGAAGTATGTAAGTACGTATGCATGTATATAAAGTATGTATGAAAGAAGTAATAGTAAGGAAGATATGAATACATATCTTCGGAAACGTATGGGTAAGGATATGAATGTAATGTATGTTATTTGATTATCTAGAACTCACTCAGCATAGCTGACTTTTAGTATGCACGCAAGCAAATAGGTTGAGGCAGCTGGCTTGAGGAGGGACACATGGCATGAGCTAAAGAGACTGGCATCAACGAAAAAGTGTTATGACCATCTTATCTTAATGTTTATGAAAAGACAATTTGTATGTTTAAGACAATAACGAATGTTTTCTAATGTGATGTTTGAAGTTTTAAATTATTTTGCGAAAGTTTTAATTAACTCTGATTTTAGAAATATGTTTATGAGTAAATCCAACACCCAAGTAGGGTTACCGGGAACGGGGCCTTACAATCCAAGAAGCACTTGTATTGGAAGCCTGTAAGAGAATCCACCTTCCAATCAATCTCGGGTAGTGGATAGCTATCCTTTGGACAAGCGTTGTTATGATCCTTCAAATCCACACACATTTGCCAAGATCCGTCAGTCTTTTTGACCATGACCGGGTTTGCAATCCAGGAATGATACCTTCTCGAAGTATATCGGCTTTAACAAGCTTAATCACCTCGTTACAGGAAGCTAACTTCTTTCAGCAACCAAGCTTCTTTTCCTTTGAGTGAACGGTTTATGTGTGGGTGAGATGTTCAAGGAATGTTTGACATATTCCCAGGGAACCCCTGTCATATCATTTGGATGCCATGCAAAAACATCTTTACTTTTTTGTAATAAAGTTATGAGTTGGTGCTTATCTCCTATCTAGGGCTATCCTCCATGTCTTCATTAAGCTCCCATGACTCTTCTGAAGCAACTACGAGTAAAGCTTCTTGCGTTGGTATCATCGTAGCTATCCCTCCAGTGGTTGGGAACTTCATCATGCCATGAGTTGTAGAGACTACTGCATCGAAAGTAGCAATTCCAGTTCTTCCGATGAGTATATTATAGTTAGAAGGATACCTGACCACTAGGAAGGTAAGCTTCTCAACACGATAGAGATCTCCATATCTAAACGAACATCTGAGGTGAGCTTCCCAAATGGAATCATCTTTTCTCTGGTGAATCTTTTGAGAGAATTGTTGGTTAATTGGAGTTATTCCTTGATTTCTTGTGGAAGTTTGAGGAAACATCTTTCATACATCACCTCCCTTGCTGCCCCATAGTCCATGTAGGCTCCATCTTTGGGAAAGTCATTAAGCTCATGTTGGTGCATAGATGTCAGTAGTTCATATGTATAAAGTCTGTAATCGAGTCTGTAATATTGTTTATGTAATTATATGTGTAACAGCGAAGTTGTTGACAAGTTCGCTTAGGCGAACTTGTTAACCGAGTGAAGTTGTTGACAAGTTCGCTTAGGCGAACTTGTTCAACGAGCGAAGTTATTGACAACTTCGCCTGAGGCGAAGTTGTCGTGTATATAAGTAACCTACGGGTTACTGTTTACGCTCGGTTTTTCTGTTGGTCATTTTAGGGTTTTGGTTATCGAGTTCAGTTACGTGTGAGTCTATTGACGTGAGTCTGTAAGCATCTCGGTTTGAGTTATCAATATAACGTGTGGTTGTTCGTATTGTGTGTACGTGTGTTCGTGAGCTAACATTCTACGTCCGTAACGATCTACACAGGGATTCCGCACCTGTGTATATCGGGATATCTCGTGTACGATCCGTCCAGGAACCTACATTTGGTATCAGAGCCATCGGCTCGATTGTGAGGTTCGGGATTTCACGCGGGTGTAGAAAACGTCTCGTTTGACCTATTCACGGGACGAGTTTTTGTTCGTATTGAGTTCTAATCACTATATACAGTCATTTTCAAGCCTTTACAACGACTGGAAACTGCAGAATCGTCGACAACAGATCTGAATATTTTCAGTGTTCATCGGGCGAAGTTACTGTTCTTCAGGCGAAGTTGCCGTCACTGAAAGTAGGGTTTTGGCGAAGATATAAGGTTAAGCGAAGTTATTCACAACTTCGCCTGCCTCATAAGTTCGCCTAAGCGAAGTTATCCTCAACTTCGCTTACCTGCTAAGTTCACCTAAGCGAAGTTATCCTCAACTTCGCTTACCTGATAAGTTCGCTTACCTGCTAAGTTCACCTGTGACTTCGCCGAGTCACACGAATTTAAGAATTTTTCCAGCGAAGTTAACACTTAAGCGAAGTTATTCTTAACTTCGCCTTTAGTACTGTTTGGACAAATTTTTGAATTTTTCGGGTTTTGGAGAAGATGTCGCAAATTAACATCTCTGAATTGGTGAAAATGGAAGTCGAAGCGGGGTCAGCCACTAAGGCCCCAAGGCTGTTAAAAGGAACCGACTTTGTTGCATGGAAGGATCGGTTTATTCAGTATATTAAATACCAGGATGCAAAGATGTGGGTGTGCATCCAGGATGGATATATTCCACCGACCATGGAATACGAAGGTCGGGATGTGATAAAGAAGTACAGCAAGATGGAGGAAGAGGAGAAGAAGATGTACGAAGCCGAAAGCAAGGCTCACGCAGCTATCACTATGGCTCTTCCACAGGAGATCCTTCATACTTTCAGAAAGTATACATCGGCTCGAGAGCTTTGGGATGCTCTTGAAAATAGATTCGAAGGGAACGTGGGTATTCGTGCCTCGAAGATTAAACTGTTGAAGACTCAGTTCTCTGTCTTCAAATATTTGAAGAACGAATCTCTGGATGATATTATCACTCGATATTATCATCTAATGACAGAGCTAAACAACTATTCGATTGCTTACAGAGAAGAGGAGATAGTTGAAAAGCTTCTCGATGCTCTCCCACCGAAGTGGGAAATGTACACAGTTCTGATGAGGGAAGACAGAGACTTTCCTAATTATGATTTGGAGACAGTAGTAAACAAGCTCAGAACCTTTGAGCTTAATATGGTTCGTAAAGAGACACCAACAGATCAGATTCAAGACCCTGGTATGTATGGTGCCAAACTTAACTCAGGCTCAAGTTCGAAGCCTGAATCTGCTGCTTACTACTCTAAAGGAGAGTCAGGTTCTAACTCTTCTCATGAAGGAAACGTTTCAGTAAACATGAACGGTGATGTTTGCTTTGTTGCTGGAGGTTCAAGTGCTTCGAAACCTCAAACATCCAACAGTAGTTTCTCTCCCAGTGCCTCAAGCAATAACTATTCCAAGATGCCAATGAGTGTCAAATCTGCTGAAGAGCAGTTTGCAGTCTATGCATCTTTTATTGCTTCATATGAGAACTATATACAAGGGAAGATTGTGGACCCTGCTGTTTTGGATGAGGATTATGACCAGATCGATGCTGATGATCTGGAGGAGATGGATTTGCAATGGCAAATGGCCATGATAGTGAGGCGAGTCAAGCGTTTCATGAATAAGACGGGGAGAAAGTTTGTTGGTGGTAGGCCCGGATTCGACAAGTCTAAAGTGAGGTGCTATAACTGTCAACAGTATGGGCACTTTGCTAAAGAATGCAGAAACGAGAGAGTTGAACGGGGTCAAGGCCGGTCTGCACAGCCTACTGGGATTAGTAAAGAAGTCAATGCCATGTTGTCTAGAGAAGCCGGTGAATACAACTGGAACCTGCATGCGAATGAAACTGGTGAGCAGGCGAATATGGCTAAGGTAGAAAATGAAGATTGTGAGAAGATGACTGGAGAGGAGAAAGCTACTGGTAAGGAGAAAGCTTTCATGGCAGATAACGATGGTCAACCCTCCGAGGTAAGTTCTAAACCTGTTTGTACAAAATGTGAGAATTTGTCTGAGCAACTTGCTACCATAACTGATCAGTATGTTCGTTTAGATGCTGAATTTAAAACTCTTAAAGAAGATCATCATTTTACTAAGGCAAGAGAAAACAGTTACAAAGTTAAAATAAAAGCATGTGAAAAAGATGTCAAAAGCTTAAAAACTAAACTTGCTGAAAAAATTTATGTAATTGACCTAAGTTATGAGGTTTTAGAAGAAAAGACTAAACTTATTGCTGAACGAGAAAAGCAGATTGCTGACCACCAGGTGAAAGTGGTGGAACTGAACCGAAAACTCGAGCAGTTCCGAAATTCCTCAGCTATTCTAGATCACCTCGTTAGTGATCAAGGTACCTCTGCAAAGAGGGGAGGAATTGGTTATCACGAGGTGCCACCACCTTATAACCACAACTACACTTTCAACCCTAGTATTCAGAAATCTGTGGATTTTGAAGTTCCTCAGACAGTTCCAATCAAGGTTACATGTAAAGAACCAACTGTTAGTAATGGCGAAACGAGTTCGCCTGTTTCTAGTGTAAATATTTCTGTTACGAGTCCAGTCTCATCGGATTCGGATAAGTTGTCCGAATCAGGTAAGACGAAAGAGAAGGTAGTGTTACCCACTGGTGGAGATAAAAATAAATCTTCTAAAAAGAGTACTCCACTCAACCCGTATGTCCCACCTTATGTGAGACGAACGGCTGGTAACACTGCCTCTACATCCAAACCAACATTTGAAAAGAAAATGGAGAGTAGGTGTTGCTTTAGATGTAATAAATTAGGACATCTTGTTGCAGATTGCCCTCTGACGCCGAGATACAGAGGTGTGAGGCCAAATAAAACTGAGAATAAGCATCAGTTTGATACTGCTAAAAATGAAAACTTTTTAAAATGCCAAAATGTAACTAATTCAAGTTTTCATAAAAACAAACCTCAGTTTTTCAACCAAACCACAAGATATAACACTTTCAATTCACATAGGTTTGGAAGGCATCACACTCAATCTTCAAGGAGATTTCCTAACAGGACTTACAGGAATTATCCTGATGCTAACTTTGGAAAGCCAGGATACGGGACGTATCGATCCAAGACCAATTGGTCTTGGGTCCCAAGATTCTAATTCTCTGTTTTATTGTGCAGGAACAGTTGAACAGGGCTGCCCACAGTCTTTGGATTGTAGATAGCGGCTGTTCCCGGCACATGACAGGCAACAAACACTTGTTGCAAGACTTAAAACCTGTTCAGGGAGCGAGAGTTAGTTTTGCTGGTGAAAGCGGAGGAAGAATTACTGGTAGAGGTACAGTGTCAAATGGAAGGATGACACTTGAGAATGTGAATTTTGTGGAGGAATTGAAGCACAATCTGCTGAGTGTGTCACAGATTTGTGATAAAGATTACACTGTCCATTTCATGAAGAATGAAGCGATCGTGTTGAAGCCTGGTTTCCAGATACCAGACGAGTGGATAGTAATGAAAGCTCCACGTGAAACAAATACATATGTGATGGATATGAGGTCTACTGAAATGGCCACGGGAGAATCTTGTTTAATGACGAAAGCAAGCGAATCAGAATCTGAATTGTGGCACAGGAGAATGGGGCACATTCATCTTCGGAAGATGAACCACATTGTCAAAAATGGGCTTGTGATGGGCGTTCCCTTGAAAAGTTTTAACTTTGAAGACAAATGTATTGCATGCAAGAAGGGAAAGCAACACAAGAAATCCCATCTCACCAAGAAGGTCAACTCAATTGCCAGTACTCTAGAACTGCTTCACATGGATCTCTTCGGTCCAGTGAATGTAAAAAGTCTAGGAGGTACTTCTTACTGCTTGGTGATCACTGATGACTACTCGCGATACTCGTGGGTATATTTTCTGAAATCGAAAGATGAGACGGCTCAAATGGTGAAGAATCTAATTACAAAAGTTGAGAACGTCATGAGTAAATCAGTTAAATACATCAGAAGTGACAATGGAACAAAGTTCAAGAACTTTGAAATGGAAATCTTCTGTCTTCAGAAAGGAATTGAACATCAATACAGCGCTCCGTATACTCCGCAACAGAATGGAGTGGCTGAAAGGAAGAACCGAACTTTAATTGAAGGAGCCAGAACTATGCTGGCAGATTCAAAACTTCCTGTGATATTCTGGGCTGAAGCAGTTGCTACAGCCTGCTATGTTCTGAATAGGGTGTTAACCGTTAAGAGACTTGGAAAAACATGTTACGAGCTTATGCATGGAAGGAAGCCCAACTTGAGCGGTCTTGAACCATTCGGGTCTCCTTGTTCGATTTTGAAGACTAATTCGAAATTTGGTGAAGTAGCCGATGAAGGAATCTTAGTCGGTTATGTTGTTGGGACTCCCAACAGACGGGTCTTCAATACGTCGACTTGCAAGGTGGAGGTGGTGTGTAACACCGACATTACTAGTTACCAATCGCCAAAACCAAGCAATGGACCTTCTGAGCTTTTCGACTATGTTAAGCTGTTTAAGTCATTTAACATCCCTAATTTGGAAATTTCTGAAGAAGAAGAAAGAATTGCGTCGAAGATGATACTTGATGAGGAAGAGAATCTATTGCAACGACAGCTTATTGAGAATAGTCAACCTTCCACATCAAACACTATTGATACCCCTGCTGCCTTACCTGAAGATGAGTTTATCAATCCATTTCACTCTCAGCCAGAAACAACCATTGATGAGATCTCTTCAAATTTGGAAGATAATTTGCATGTCGGTGCTGTTCCGACCACGAGAATTCACAAAGATCACCCATTGGAGAATATTATAGGTGATGTGTCCTCCAGTGTACAAACCAGAAGTAGCTTGAATCAGCACACCTGTGTTTATACAAGCATTAAAGAAACGGGTATAATGAACGAATGTTTGTACTCCTGCTTTATTAGCCAGATTGAACCGAAAAATTATCAAATGGCTCTTAAGGACAGCTCGTGGGTCAAGGCCATGCAAGAAGAGTTGGCTCAATTCGAGAAGATGGAAGTCTGGACTTTGGTTGAAAAACCAAGGAATGTGCATGCTATAGGCACAAAATGGGTGTTTAAGTGCAAGAGGGATGAAAAGGGGATTATCATTAGAAACAAGGCAAGGCTGGTTGTTAAAGGTTTTAATCAGCAAGAGGGTATTGATTACAATGAGGTGTTCGCTCCTGTCGCCCGGTTGGAAGCGATAAGATTGTTTTTGGCGTTTGCTGCATGTAAGAGAATGAAGGTGTTTCAGCTAGATGTGAAGAGTGCGTTTTTAAATGGGAAAGTTGATGAGGTTGTGTATGTTGAGCAACCTCCGGGTTTTCCTGACCCAGACTTCCCAGATCACGTATACAAGTTGAGCAAGGCGCTGTATGGATTACATCAGGCACCTCGTGCCTGGTATTCAACGTTATCGGACTACTTGCTCGAGAATGGTTTTGAAAGGGGTTTGATCGACAGTACTTTGTTTGTGAAGAGAGAAGGAAGTGACTTCCTGCTAGTTCAAGTCTACGTGGATGACATCATATTTGCTGCATCAAAAGTCTCCATGTGTCAGGAATTTGAGGCCGTTATGAAGAAAAGATTCGAGATGAGTGCTATGGGTGAACTAACGTTCTTTTTAGGATTGCAGGTTGATCAAAGGAAGGACGGGATGTTCATTCATCAAACGAAGTATGTTCATGATGTGCTCAAGCGTTTCAAGATGGAGGACTCTTCTCCATTTGACACTCCAATTTGCGTCAACCACAAGTTGGGAGCTGAAGTAGACGGTGACGCAGATGTGGACCCAACTCTGTATCGGGCTATAATAGGTTCTTTGATGTATTTAACTGCTTCTAGGCCTGATATAATGTTTTCTGTTTGTCTTTGTGCTCGTTTTCAGGCAAACCCAAAGGAATCTCACATGAAGGGTGTGAAGAGGATTTTGAGGTATCTCAAAGGCAAGCCGAAGCTAGGGTTGTGGTACCCGAAGGGAGGAGACGTAGAACTGGTAGCATATACAGATTCTGATTATGGAGGATGCAATCAAAGTCGGAAGTCGACAACAGGAGGTTGTCAGTTTCTCGGTGGAAGATTGGTTTCATGGCAGTGCAAGAAACAGACGTCAGTCGCAATCTCAACGTGCGAAGCTGAATATATGGCAGCATCCAACTGCTGCTCTCAGGTTATGTGGATTCAGCAACAATTGCGCGACTATGGTCTGAATTTCTTACTCACTCCTATTTTAATTGATAACACTGCTGCCATCTCAGTAATTAACAATCCCGTGAAGCATAGTAAAACTAAACATATTGACATTCGTCATCACTTCATACGGGATTGTGCTGAGAAGAAACTGATCAAGGTCGAAAAGGTCGATACGCTGGAAAATTTCGCTGACTTATTTACAAAAGCGTTTGATAAATCCAGATTTCAAAACCTAATTGAGCTAAACGGGATGATCAATCCCGAGTAACCATGTTTTTGTGTTTATTAAAAAAAAAAAAAAAAAAAAAAAAAAAAAAAAAACATTACTATTGCTTAAAATTAGTCGGTTACCTCAGATTGATGGACATATCCTCGAATATGTTTTGGTCCTCGTTTCTACTTAGAGAATGAGGGTCGCCATTAACCAGATGACTGAAAGTGACCGGGGCGATTATGATATGTTTTCTTTATGTCGCTGAAAATTAGTCGGTCATACATAGTTAGAAGGACACATACTTGTATGTGGTCGGTCCAGTTGATCCATTGGATCTTCAGGATTGCCGTTTACCTGAAAACTTTGACGTGAACGGGGCGATTGAAGTCAAAATTTTTTGGGAAATGAAATTACTTTTCAAGTCTATTACTTCGTATGAAGTAAATGTGCTATGTTTAACAGAAAGTTGATCCAACCTTGGAAAATGATATATATACTGATTGTGTGTGCTTAACTAGTGAAGTTATTAGGCTTAAAAGACTTTAGGACAGTCATTGTATGTCATGGTAATTTTTTATGGTGCGTAAAAGTGTATGTGATATTAACTTAAATTACTCGATTTTACGTGGAAACTCCTTAAGAGTTTTGAATGTCTTCATGCATTTCTTTCCGAATGATAGGCAGAAAAGCGACTACCCAGTCATACACGAGCCCGTAAGTGTTCTGATTCCCGTGAAGAAAGCATTTCAAGACACTGCAGTGATCCAGATTCGGGACTTGCAGTGGTTTAGTACTCCGAAGTCTATAAGTATGTGTGGATAAAAAAAAAAAAAAAAAAAAAATTTTAAGTACTTATGAGTTATTGTAACAATCAAGACTTCTCAATTCTGGAGTAAGAAGAGAACGGGAAGCAGACAACGAGTATCTACAAGTTAATCAGACACTATGGGTCGAAGTCAATTCGGGGTGACTTGGGTATAGCCAAATACGCTTTGAGAATAGATAGAAGGCTTCATTATCTCTGAGTTGTTGCCCACTTAAATTTTGAGCTAAATTGAACCTTAATCCGTATCACAGAAACGATGAAAACCATTTAAGTTATTTACATGCTTACAACCTGTTTCTCTATGTCATAATACGGCTAAACACGGATCTATATGACAGTCACGTAGTGAGTGTGATTCCTGTTAGGATCTTTTCTAAAACATAGTGGTCCCTGACTAGACTGAAATTTGATCCCTTATTTCGTTAAATTTTTATAAGTTTTTCTATTTTTGTAGTTGTATTATTTTATATCTGGTTACTTAGACTTGATCATTTTTGTTTAACTCTTTATGAAACTTTCAAATGTTAATTGCAAAATGTTCAAACTTAAAGGGTTGATTCTGAAAATATAGGCGAAGTTGTTGAATCAGGCGAACTTGTGCTTAACTTCGCCTAGGCGAAGTTATCCTTAACTTCGCCTGACCAACTCTGACCCTATATAAGGTGATTTTTTAAAAGTACACTTCATTATAATATCAGCGAACTTGATTTTCCGGCGAACTTAAGAGATTTCCGGCGAACTTGTGTTTATCTCCGTTTTCGATCTTTGCTTCTAGTTTCTATTATCATTGAGGGTATGTGTTGTCGATATCTCTCACAAACTTGTTCGTTCTTGATCGTTTTTACCCGGTTCGAGACCTCGGGTCGTCGGACCTTCAAAACCGAAATCTTAAAAACTTGTGTTAACGTGTGCATGGACGTCCTTTTCAACTTCACATCCTTAATATCATGTGTATTGATGTCCTTGATCGTCGAACTTAGCCGAAAACACCGGATTTCCGGTGTTGGAATCCTAACAGTCGCCGATTAAGTTCAGGCGAAGTTAGGGTTTAGGCGAAGTTATCCACAACTTCGCCTGAAGCTTAATTTCGCCTAACACTTATCTTCGCCTGAGGCGATGTTGTGATAAGGCGAAGTTATCTTCAACTTCGCCTAAACCAATTTGTTTAACAGTTATTTAGACGAACTTACAGATGAAGCGAAGTTGTTCCCAACTTCGCCTCACCTTTAAGTTCGCCTATACAGTTTTAATCACAACTTCGCTCATGGTATAACGCGAACTTGTGAGTTGCTTAACAGTTATCTAACTTGGTTCGTTTAGTGCAGATATGGCTGCTGTTGGCGGTGCTGGTGGTGATGACGGTAATGATCAAAGACAGTTCTTTCCAGCGCATAACCAGTACATCATGTTAGACCCAGACGCAAGTGGCGTGGAGGACTACAGGGAAATAATCACATTTCTCCTGCGCTCACGGATCTTCCATGCGATCACGAATACCCTGCCTATTTCACTACCTAACATTGAAGACTTTTGGCAGTCGGTAGAGTATGATTGCCGGGTTGAGCCCCCGGTGATGCGAGCAACCGTAAATGGTCATGTTGTGCAGTTCTCTTCAGAAGATATACGGTTGGCTTTGCAGTTTGGAGAAGAAACGAGGGATGACCCAACGGAGTTCGTCGCTCCTTTTCGTGATGGGGCATATCTCAGGATGGGTTATTCAGGTCCGTTGGGGGACACGCAGAGGATAAAAGGATTTTTGTTAGATCAGTGGCGCTTCCTAATGCACGTCTTGATCGTGTGCATGTCTGGGAGGAAGGCAGGAACTGATGGAATGGGCGCGACGATGCAGTCTGCCATGACTGCCCTGACTTACAACAGAAGATATTCATTTAGTCAGCTGATATTTTACGAGATTGATCGTCAGAGGAGGGCTGTGGCGCGTGAGCGATTTATTATGTATCCTCGATTCTTACAAATGATTCTCAATCATGTGGCTCCGTTGCTACCTCAGAGACGCCCTATTAGATACGTTGAATGTGTGACGAAGCGTATCTTTGCTCAGTGTCGCACTTCTAGCGCACGAAGCAAGCCTGAGCTGCGTCCCAGGCATACTCCACTGTTCGGGTATCTTGTCAACCCGGACTATGTTCCTGCTGGTGGGGACGAGTTCAGAGACCCAAGACCACAACAGGCGGCAGCACCTCATGCTGTATCAGCTGCGCCTGCTGTGCCTACTGCTGAAGACGTCGACCTTGATGCTGCTTTTAGCGGCCAAGGATTGTTTGATATGGATGTCTCGGGTTCTCAGGCCATGGATGTTACTAGAGCAGTTACTTCGGTAGCTGACTCCGATCTTGATGAGACATTTGCTGAAGCTAGACGATTGATGGTGTCTAGGGAGAGAACGATTGGGAAGAGGATGAGAACGGTTGACGACGATGACGAGGAAGATGATGAAGAAGAAGCAGTTCAGCTAGTGCTCAGACGTTCAAGAAGAGAACGGACAGGTATGGGTTCGGGAGTTGGAGAAACTTCAAGGCTGGTACGTTTTGCTCCACCTGCCTTGTCTGGTATGTCTCTTATTCCTTCTACAGCACAGGTTACTGCCGCCCAGACGTCGACTCCAACAATTGTGTCTCTACCACCTCAATCGCTTACTCCATCGGTGGTAGTAGCACGACTTGTTGAGTCTACAGTCACTACTACTGCAGGGTTACCAAGTGTACCACCTGCGGTCACTTTTGCTGCTGATGTCCCGCCAACTCCAACGCCTACTTCAGACTCCGAAAGGATAGCTTCACTAGAGCGGATCGTAGCTGAGCAGTCCAAGACTATTCAAAGCCTAGTGGAAGCAAACCAACTACAGGCCTCCCTCCTGGTCGAGCATGGGAAGATCATAGACGCTATGAAAGCGTTCTTGGCATCTCAGGGGGAGATGAGCTGTAGGGGAGATGAGTTGAGGACAAAACGGAGAGAAGATCATGACGATGATCCCAATGCACCGGAAGGTGCAGGTGGTGAGCTGCCAAGAACTTCTATAGCTCTTGGTACTTCCACAGCTGAGGGGGAGTCTACAAGCGCAGCTGGTGATGATGTGGTAGATATTGATGATGATGATGATGTTGATGATGTAATCGACGCGTTGAAAGAGCTAGATGATGATGATGATTTTATGCTTGAAGAAGATGTGCTGCCGAGTGATGAGATTGAGAAGATCGGTGAGCAAATTATTGTTGAAAATGTGATAGAAGAAGGGGAGATAGTAGATGAAGATATTGAACACGAGATTCCAGAGGTTGAGATGCCCGATATGGGTGATGAGACAGTTGTGGAAGATACTGAATGGGAAGAGCAGCCGAATTGGAAGGAAGGTTGTGCTCAATGGTTCGTAAAGACGAAGAAACCGGCGGTCCCTAAAATGTTCAAAAAGAGTTACAATATTAAGGGATACGCTGAAGCAAAGAAAGGTATTATCTGCTGGATATATGATGAGCAGCTGCGGCTCTTCGTGATCAAAAGATATGACGGGATTCAGTACTTCAGGAGAACTTTGAGATCATTAAACACACTGCCTGAATGTGAGGTTAAAGACTTAGCCAGATTGGGGTTGATAAATCGAAGTGACAATAACATGGCTAGAGTCATCGGAAAGATCGTATGGAAAGAGAGCATTAAGGAGAAGAAGTTTGAGCTGCTGAAACCACAAAAGGGGAAACTTGTCGAAGACAAGGATAGAGGTTTGAGAGCTGATGGAAAGCCTTGGATGGTTATGAAGTATAAACCGATCCGGTGCCTTAAAGAAGTACCGATGAAGCTTATGCCCAAGGACGTGCTCAAAGACCTAAAATGGTGGTTCGTGGATTGTGAAACAGCGGAGGCGGTAATGGAAGATGAGGATGAACAAGAAGTGCTTAGGGTTTACGACCCGATGCATCTTGTTAATCTATCGCAAGCTGATCTGAAGATGCTCAACGAAAAGAAGATCTTCTACATTCCTGCTTGGAAGGATCAAGCAAGGAAATATCAAAGGGTGGTGTCGGTATGTGTTAGAGAAGGAGCGCACGCGTAAAGATACAAGATTACAAGACTCAAGCTTTGAAGATCAAGATATGAAGCTACTGCCAAGGGGGAGTCTGTTGGTACATGTATGTCAGTAGTTCATAGTCTAACGTTTGTAATCGAGTCTGTAATGTAATTATGTTTTTGATTATGTTTATGTTTATGTAACGAGCGAAGTTGTCAACAAGTTCGCTTAGGCGAACTTGTTGAACAAGCGAAGTTGTTAACAAGTTTGCTCAGGCGAACTTGTTGAACAAGCGAAGTTATGGACAACTTCGCCTGAGGCGAAGTTGTCGTGTTTATATATACTGTTCACCGTAACAGTTGAGGAGAGTTCGTGAGGTTGGTTAGGGTTCGTTTCAGTTGATTAGTTCGAGAGTTACGTGTTTACAAGTCAGAGTCTGTAATAGTGACCTCGTGTCACGTGTTCGGGTTATCAATATAACGTGTTTCGGTTATTGCTCGTGTGTTTGTTTTATACGTATTCTACGCTCGTATCTACCTACGCAGGGATTCCGCACCTGCGCAGATAGCGACATCCCGTGTACGATCCGTCCAGGAACCTACATTGTAGGTTACTTATATACACGACAACTTCGCCTAGGCGAAGTTATTCGTAACTTCGCCTGAACTACACTGACTCTATATAAGGCTTTTCAAACAGTAAATATCATTATTTTCAAAATTACCAGCGAACTTAAGCTCCGAACTTTCCGGCGAACTTAAGATTTTTCCGGCGAACATATTCCGATTTCGATCTGCGTTTCCAGTTTCACTAACATGTTCATTCATAGACGTTTTTACCCGGTTCGAGACCTCGGGTCGTCGGACCTTCAAAACCGAGTTTTTCAAACTTATGTTACGTGTTCATGGACGAACTTTTCGTCTTAATAACACTAATATGTTGTGTTCTTATCTCCTGGATCGTCAAATCGTACGAAATCATCGGATTTTTGGCCGTTTGAATCTGAACAGTCGCCGATTCAGATGAAGGCGAAGTTAGGGTTTAGGCGAAGTTATCCGCAACTTCGCCTGAAGCTTAATTTCGCCTAACTCTTATCTTCGCCTGAAGCGATGTTGTGATAAGGCGAAGTTAACATCAACTTCGCCTAGACAATTTTATTTAAATTAATTAGACGAACTTACAGATGAAGCGAAGTTGTTCCCAACTTCGCCTCACCTTTAAGTTCGCCTATACATGTTTGATCACAACTTCGCCCATGGTATAAAGCGAACTTGTGAGTTTCTTAACGGTTATCTAACTTGGTTCGTTTAGTGCAGATATGGCTGCTGTTGGAGGAGCTGGTGGTGATGACGGTGACGATCAGAAGCAATTCTTTCCAGCACATAACCAGTTCATCACTCTAGATCCAGATGCAAAAGGCGTGGAGGACTACCGGGAGATAATCACCTTTCTCCTGCGCTCAAGAATATTTCACGCTATCACCACTACCCTGCCTATTTCACTGCCGAATATTGAAGACTTTTGGCAGACGGTAGAGTATGATTGCCGGGTTGAGCCCCCGGTGATGCGAGCCACCGTTAATGGTCAAGTTGTTCAGTTTAACTCTGAACACATACGGGTGGCGTTGCAATTTGGAGAAGAAACAAGAGACGACCCCACGGAGTTTGTTGCTCCTTTTCGTGATGGCGCGTTCCTAAGGATGGGGTATTCAGGTCTCTTAGGGGATACACAGCGAAGGAAAGGATTCTTGTTAGATCAGTGGCGCTTCCTAATGCATGTCATGATAGTCTGTATGTCGGGACGGAAGGCGGGCACTGATGGAATGGGTGCGACGATGCAGTCCGCTATGACTGCCCTGACTTACAATAAAAGATATTCTTTTAGTCAGATGATCTTTTACGAGATCGATCATCAGAGGAGGGCTGTGGCGCGTGAGCGGTTTACAATGTACCCACGATTCCTACAGATGATTTTAAATCATGTGGCTCCGTCGCTACCGCAAAGACGCCCTATTCGATACGTGGAATGTGTGACGAAACGTATCTTTGCTCAGTGTCGCACTTCTAGCGCATGAAGCAAGCCTGAGCTGCGTCCCAGGCATACTCCGCTTTTTGGGTATCTTATTAACCCAGAGTATGTGCCTGCGGCAGGGGACGAGTTTAGGGATCCAAGACCACAACAGGCGGCAGCACCCCAGGCTGTATCAGCTGCGCCTGCTGTATCTACTGCTGCATCTGCTGCTGTGCCAGCTTCTGAGATTGATCTTGACGCCATGTTCGGCGGGCAAGGGTTGTTTGATATGGACCGATTTGATCCACATGAGAATATTCCAGTCTCGGGTCCACAAGCAGATTTTGATGATGTGATGGAAGAGGCCAGACAAATGATGGTGAGACATGAGAGAACAGTGGGTAAGCAGAAGAGAATTGTCGATGACGACGATGAGGAAGAAGATGAAGAGGAAGTTGTGAGGCTGGTGCGAAAGCGCTCAAGAAGGGAAACGACAGGTATAGGTGTTGGAGCCGGAGAGACTTCAAGGTTTGCACGTTTTGCTCCACCTGCCTTGTCTGGTATGTCCCTTGTTCCTACCTCTGTGCAGGTATCGACTACAAGCGCTACGGTTGTTCCCGTAGTGGCTACATCATCGGCTGACCTTCCATAGATCACAGTCGTCCAGACGTCGGCTCCAGAAATTGTGTCTCTACCACCCCAAACACGTTCTCCACCAGTGGTAGTAGCAAGATTTGTTGAGTCTACGGTCACCACTTCTGCAGGAGTATCGGGTACGGTACCACCTGCGGACACGCCCAGTTCTGACTCGGAACGGATAGCTTCACTAGAGCGGATTGTAGCTGAGCAGTCAAAGACCATTCAAAGCCTAGTGGAAGCAAATCAACTGCAGGCATCCCTCCTGGCTGAGCACGAGAAAGTCATAGATGCCTTGAAAGCGTTCTTGGCATCTCAGGGGGAGATGAGCTGTAGAGGAGATGAGTTGAGGACCAAGCGTAGAGAAGACAGAGACGATGATCCTAATGCACCGGAAGGTGCAGGTGGTGAGCTGCCAAGAACCTCTCAAGTTCTTGGGGCTTCCACAGCTGAGGGGGAGTCTACCGAAGCGGCTGGTGGTGATGATGACGTGATCGATGCGCTGAAGGAACTTGATGATGACATGTTCAGCGACGATGTATTATTTGATGAAGATGTTCTGCCAATCAGTGAGATTGAAAAGATTGGTGCAGAAATTATTGTTGAGGATGTGATAGAGGAAGGAGAGATTGTGGAAGAGAATGTCGAGCACGAGATCCCTGAGGTTGAGAAAGCCGATGTGAGGGCTGAGATGGATGAGACTACTGAGTGGGAGGAGCAGCCTCGGTGGAAGGAAGGCTGTGCTCATTGGTTTGTCAAGACCAAGAAGCCTTCTGTTCCAGCCATGTTCAAGAAGAGCTATAACATTAAAGGCTATGCTGAGGTGAAGAAGGGGATAATTTGTTGGATTTATGATGAACAGATCAAGTTATTTGTGGTAAAACGTTATGATGGCATTCAATACTTCAGGAGAATGTTGAGATCTCTCAACACGTTGCCAGAATGCGAGGTGAAAGATTTGGGCAGATTAGGCCTGATAAACAGAAGTGACAATAATATGGCGAGAATGATTGAGAAGATTGTGTGGAAAGAAGGCGTAAAAGATAAAAAGTTTGAGCTTCTGAAGCCTCAAAAAGGGAAGTTAGTGGAAGATAAAGAGAGGGGATTGAGAGCAGATGGCAAGCCATGGATGGTGATGAAGTACAAGCCGATCCGATGCATCAAGGAGGTTCCAATGAAGAACATGCCTCAAGATGTGTTGAAGAATCTAAAATGGTGGTACGTTGATTGCCAGACTGCTGAAGCCGTGATGGAAGACGAAGATGAACAAGAAGTGCTGAGGGTGTACGACCCGATGCATCTTGTAAACTTATCGAAAGCTGATCTGAAGATGCTCAACGAGAAGAAGATATTCTATATTCCTGCTTGGAAGGATGAAGCAAGGAAATATCAGCGAGTAGTCACGGTGTGTGTGAGAGAAGGAGTGCACGCATGAAGATACAGGATTACAAGACAAGAGCTGAAAGATCAAGATATGAAGCTACTGCCAAGGGGGAGTCTGTTGGTGCATAGATGTCAGTAGTTCATATGTATAAAGTCTGTAATCGAGTCTGTAATATTGTTTATGTAATTATATGTGTAACAGCGAAGTTGTTGACAAGTTCGCTTAGGCGAACTTGTTAACCGAGCGAAGTTGTTGACAAGTTCGCTTAGGCGAACTTGTTCAACGAGCGAAGTTATTGACAACTTCGCCTGAGGCGAAGTTGTCGTGTATATAAGTAACCTACGGGTTACTGTTTACGCTCGGTTTTTCTGTTGGTCATTTTAGGGTTTTGGTTATCGAGTTCAGTTACGTGTGAGTCTATTGACGTGAGTCTGTAAGCATCTCGGTTTGAGTTATCAATATAACGTGTGGTTGTTCGTATTGTGTGTACGTGTGTTCGTGAGCTAACATTCTACGTCCGTAACGATCTACACAGGGATTCCGCACCTGTGTATATCGGGATATCTCGTGTACGATCCGTCCAGGAACCTACAGCTCAGCTTCTACAATGACTAGAGTCGTGACTTTGTTGTGAGGGTCAGTTAGAGGGAAGCATATGCTTTTCTTGTTCCAGGTGAGTGTTCGTTGCCTCTTTTTATAGATCCGAACCATGTTTACTCCAAACACCTTCTTTCCGCCCTCTTTACCTTCTTTTGGGTCCTTGAGCAGGTGAGCTAGCTCACCATTTTGAACAGAATCTTTGATACGTTTCTTCAACTACAAGAAATCATTGGTATGGTAGCCAATGTCATTGTGGAAGGCACAAAACTTGCCTGCATCACGTTTGCTTGTCGGTCTGGACAATAGGTGAGGAGGACGAAAGTCGTGCTTAACCTCCTCGGTTGCCAGTATCTCTTGTGGAGTTTCGGTTAACACGGAGAAGATTAGTTTGTCCTTCTTTGGTAGTTTTTATTGTTGACAAAAATGCATTATGTCATTTGACCTTCTATGCTCATAGTGCTTTTGTGGATAGGGGTGAGCAATTTTCGGGTAGAACCAAAGAAACTCGACAACCGAATCAAAGAAAGACCAAAACCAAACCGAACCCTCTGCATTTCGATCATTAATTGGTTCCATATGTAAGAAACTTTCGGTTTCGGTCTCGGGTTCGATTTTAAACCACAAACACAACATAAAACCCGACCCGACCTGAAGTAAGTTTCACGTTAATCCTTTCGTCGTTTGTTTTCGTAGACTAATCAAAGTGAATATTAAGAAGTAGAGTTGAAATGTTGGTAGATTTCAGGTCGCCGGTGGAGAAGATGAAGACTAAATTCTCTTAAGCAATACGTGTTAATATTTCTATAAAGTGTTGATAACGTGGGTTCTTTGAAAATTCAGAAAAGAAGCCATCATCAAAAGTAGACAACTCACTAAGATTATGACCTAAGCTAGTTACTAGAATCTTTTCACAAATTAAAAAGTCACCTTTTTAAATTAAGTTTTGCTTTTGTATTTATATTCTTATGATAGATTGATATTTTTATTAAACAATTGTATTCTAGTTTGGGTTTTTATTTTAATTATATAAAATAAAGTTTATAATTAGTAAAGAATTGTACAACATAGAATAAAAGAGGTTTGTTTTGTTTTAATACTTTTAAATTTTAATACCATCGTAAACAGATAAACAAATGTTAAATATATATAATAAAATGATTAAAGATATAAAAAATAAGACTATGTTTAAAGTAATGATGGTCTACTATGTAAGTCACGACTAACCTTCTATCACCTACTTCTTTTTAATATAAACAGTTACTTATCTTTTAGTTTTTCTTACCTTTTTTTTTCTTCGATTTCTGATTGGGTCACTGTACCTCTCATTTGTTTTCTTACCTTCTAACTAAAATGAAGGGCTTCTACACTTCATAACAAGATTATGTGAGATTGTTTTTGGATAAGAAACTTTGATTATGTCATTCTATTAACTTTAATAACTCAGACAAGTTCAAAAGGCTATCTTCACCGCTCATGCTTTGGCCGGAAGATTTCTTCGATGAGTTATTTCACTCTTCTGCTTTACTTTGAATTCGGTCTTGGTATAACCCGAAAACTGACCTAATTGAATCCGAACCGACCGAAAGCGAATATAGCATAAAAGGTCCGGTTCTTGATTCCAGTTTTTCCATATTTCAGTTTTCGGGTTGGGTTTCTTCCGGTCCGGTTCGGTTATTGTAACTTGAACACCCATATTTGTGGATGCTTCTCAACAAAAGACTGGAATCAAGGTTTCTTTCCTTCCGAGGAGTGGTTTATCCAGTTTCCATGGTCTCCTTTCCTCGTTTCTTAGTTATCCAAGGCTTCTTCTCCTAGAAGGTAAGCTTTTGTTCTTTCGAAAGCTTCCTTCATCGTTTGCGGAATGTTTTCATTTAACCTTCTCACCAGCTTGCTTTGATGTCGTTCATGTAGCTTGATACACACATCTTTTCAGAAGCACCACTATAGTTTAAGCACTCTTTCTTGTATCTTTCCATGAAGATTCGAAGATCTTCGTGTTCCATTTGCCTTATTTGATGTAGGACCGCTGCGTCCTTGGTGCACCTTCTTTGCTGAGTGAAGCTGGTTATAAAGCTTTGGTAGAGGTCATCAAAGGAAGCTATGCTTCTTGATGGAAGAGAGTTAAACCAACGTCTGACAGGTCCAATTAGGGTTTGCATGAACATAAGACAACATTCTGCGTTGTTCCACCTTTCTACGGTAGTTGGTCCTGTGAAGATTTATAGGTGATCTTCGGGATCTTCTGTTCCATCATAATTCTTTATATTTGCTGGCATCTTGATCTTTGTTTGGAACACAAAGTTTGCTATTTGTTTAGAGACGTATGACAAGGTTGAAGGCTTGTAAGGTTGGTAAGGTTCCAAATGTGTTAATTCACTTGCGTTGGTAGTGATGATACTTAGAGCTTGGGTTACCACAGTTTGGCTCATGGCTGGGAAGCCTTGGGAAGCTTGCCACGATAAGCTTCCCGGCCATGGTTGGTCATATAGAGACATCATGAGTGCATCTATATGAGGATACGTCATATCAGGTAGCATAACACCTGGTTGTAGGTAGGCCTGGGACATGGAACATGTGGCTTCTACAAGTGATGGAGCGACCATCGTTCTTGCCAAAGGCAGTGACATCAGAGCTTCTGCTATGGAAGTGCTTGTTGGGGGAGGTACCATAGCAGGTGATCCTTGGAATAGCTGCTCCATTGTGTACTCTCCTGCTCCATTGGGAGTTATAGCGAAGCTATTAGGCTTAACCTTTCCTGAGGAGAGTTTGTGTTCTCATACTCCCCAATCAGTGAGCCACTTGGTCCTAGGGTGTTCCTTTTCGACAAAGAAGGTGTGCTCGTGTTTTGTGGACTAGGCATGGGGGAGTGTGTGACATCAGGTTCTTCAGTGTAGTCCAACCTTATTCTCACCCTCTTAGCTCGTTCTTCTTGAGCATATTTGTTCATCAGCTCTCTGAGTTGGATGAAGTTTCGTTTAACATCCTCCGGTGTCATATCAATCCTTTCCATGAGGAGTAAAACATTGTCCCTTGGAAAGAATATTTCACTTCTTGTCGAGGGTGGTGTTTGGAACTAAAAGGATTGTGACTGTGACCAACGGTTGGCTCGTTTCCGGCGAACTACATCCGATATTTTCCTTCGGCGAGGAGTTATCACATGTCTGATCATCGTTCGGAGGAACACTCTTGTTAGGACTAATTTTTTCAGCCATACAAGAATAATACATGAGAAAAGTGGAACTGAAACTACCGGAATCTTTGTTCTAAGTAGCGCTAGCCCCACAGTGGGCGCCACTTGTTGCGAGAACGAGTATATGCAACAATAAAGGTATGATGATCCAAGAGTATATCACTAACAGAGTATCCTGACCTGCTAAGAATTAAAGAAAACACGGAGGGTTAGTCTCACCGTAGGAGGGGGACTCCTACGATCAACCTCCTACGTGAGAATCAGTGATATGATACGATAATGAGATTGTAGGAGTAAGTATGAAGAGAGAGCAGAAAGAAAAAGGATAAATGAGAATGAGAAAACCTTTGGCTGGAATGTTCTTTTTATAGGCAGTCAGAAGCTTCTTTGGAGAAGCTTAAGCTTCTTAAGGGGAAGGGATCAACTCTACTTTCAGCTTATGCAGACTAGTAATGCCATTTTCGTACAACATGTGTTCTACCCTTATCTGTTGTGTCATCACTTTTTTTCTTTATGGCAGGTACCAGCTTTTCATGACTTTTTATGCAACTTTACTGTAGCAAGAGTTCCCACGGTCAACTTAGGAATCTTGATGGGCAAGCTTCGAGGTTCCCCATCTTGCAACTTGTGTGTGCTGCTGTTATATTCCTAAGGTTCTCTAGCTTACGAGTGGGTAGGTGTACCCACGTCATCAGTAACTTATGTTCATTGCCCACCATTTTTTCTCATTAATTAGTGAAATTAGCTTTTGTAACTCAAAATTGATATGAGTTTCACATTTAAGCTACTTTAACCCTTGTAGGTTCTTGAAGAATCAATTTATTTAGATTTTAGACAGTGAGGAATTGTTTAATATAGATTAAGAAGATGATATAGGATTTAGTTGTTTTTCACATTTAAGCTTTTTTCTGTAGTGTGTTTTAGTTAAATAGATGGGTGAAGTATATAAATATGGGGTGGCTCCCTAATTACTTCAACCATCTACCTCAGTAACCCCCCCCCTTCGATTTTAATCGGTTTTGTTGAAGCCAAGCCCTGGTGATACATGGATATTTCAACAACGAAATTTATTTGGTTTTCGATGTTTTTCATTTTGTTGGAAGGAACCATGGTAGTTCATGAAGCCCTAACCAACAAAAAAAACCATATATCTCATTTTAAGTTATGCTAATATATTTTTTTCTCTCTCTTTCATAATGTTAAAGATGATAAATCTTTATATAATCAAGTTTCATAAGTTATAAAATTTCCAACCTCAACCGCAATCTCAACCTCAAATTATTAATAAAATTTACAAGTATCAATTTATGCATACTCATATACTTACAACACTTACCCGAGACTCATGAAACTTCACACATTTTATCCTTTTAGTATGTCTTCCCGCATCATCAACTGTAACCGTCACATCGACAACTCTGGCCGTAGTATGTCGTCCGCATTGCGAAGGGAATTGTGGAAGCCCTTCCAACACTCATTTCTCAGTTCCAAACTGTGAACGCAGCTACCACACCCGTGGATCCAAACCCAATTGCTTGCTCCTTCAAACAATTCATGATTGCAAACCACCCAAATACGTTGGGGCTGATGGTGCTACCATCCTCATCCAATGATTCGAGCGGATGGAAAGCGTGTTCCTTCATTGTGTGTGTGTCCGGAAGATAAAAAGACCACCTACACCTCGAGTATCTTTGAACAAGGCGCCCTCACTTGGTGGAATAATGAGAAGTACCCTATTGGGGCTGAGGTTGACATGGCCATGCCATGGGATGATCTCAAGAAACTCACGCTCAAGAGGTTTTGCTCGATATATGAACTTCAAAAGCTGAAAGAAGAGTTTTGTAATTTGAAGCAAGAAGGTGGTGATAATGTCACTTACAATGATTAGTTCCATGGATTGAGCCTCCTCATCCCGCATAAATATATCTTGAGTGTGCCATTGATAAGTATATCTTGGATTTGCCTACGCAAATTCAAGATTCCAGCCAGAGCCGTGACCCAAAAATCCTTAATGATGCCATCAATTTAGCCAGTACCCTCATCGAGAACCACGTTAAGGCCGGGACCTTGACGCGTAAAAGTTCCAAGAAGCCAAATGATAAACCCACACCCGAGCCCACTAAAGAATCAAAGCCAAAATCCATTAATCTTGAATCCTCCAAGCACAACAACAACAACTCTTCCCACTACGGCAAAAACTAAACAAAACCATCTCCTAAAACTATCTGTTGGCCAACTGCAAGCCCAGCAAGCCCTTCCAAACAAGAAGCCTTACACTAGTTCACACCCCTATGACTGTGACATTCATCTATTTTTTTGGTTTGGTTTTGTATTTGTTAACCCGACTCGTTGGGTCGTTTCGACGTATTAATTATCATTAACAAAGTATTCTCGACATTTGATGTTCAATGTTCGTTCGTTTATTATTACTTTTGATCCATTTACAAACACTCCGGATTTTAACGTTAATCGAACTTTACGGATTAAATTTGTAATCATCCAAATAACATAATTATATAGCATAAATCATAATATCTTCAAAGTTTAAGGGTCAAAGTGGAAATATATTAATTAAATTTGATTGAATAAGATTAAAGGTTCGAGGACCATTCTTGTTATTTATACTTTAAGTTCGGATTAAAAGAATTTATAAACTTAAGGGGCTAAACTGAAACGTAGAATTTAAAATATATTAAATTATTCAAAATAACCCAACCCTTCCCCCTACCCCCCGTTTTTCCGGCCCGGTTTTCCGGCCACCGAAAAACAGCTCCGGCCGTTTTAAACTTTTTCCGCTGCCCTTTGACCCATTATTTTAGCATAACGTATTTTACCAGCAATAACCATCGATAATTAACAAATCAATTATATTATAATGGCCTAGAATCGTCAACCAATTCCGTAACATTCACCGGATAATCGGCCAAATCATTAAACGGCCAATTAACAACTTTACGTTGCAATGTTCAATTAACACTAAAATACTCTCGATAATCCGTAATTAAGCTTTTAAGTTTCGTTTTCTGGCCACGGTCGTTCACCCTCTTTCGGGTACCATTTAAGGAATCAATATATGCTTTTAAATCATTTTTATCAACTTATCATAACCCCTAAACTAATTTAAACGAACATGGATCAAATTTCACAAATCAGACCCTAGGGTTTCTTATGAAGAAGATGAACACGTTATTGTATTTTTATGTTTCGGTTTCTACTTTAAAACCAGAGAACCAGCTTTATCTGGTGGTTAAGCCTTTGAGCTAATGAACCATAGACCCGGGTTCGAACCGGGTCATGGTGGTTTTGTTTCTTTTTTTCTTAAGCCTTTTAATTATTATATAAAAACCAATTAAATCTTTTAAAAATTATAATAAATCAATAAAATTATTTTTTAACCAAATAAAAATTTTATAAATTAAATATAAATTATATTTCATTGTTTTTCCACTAAAAACCAAACTTACATTTTCGTAACCTCATAATTTAAATTCGTTCGTTAACGTAAACCGTAAACTTTAATTGTTTGAATTATTTAGTTAAAAATCATTAAATCTAATTTGGATTCGTAAACGTTAGTCCAAGTCTTTTGAACGTCATGCTTAGAATAAATTTTGTTAAGATGTTAATCAAATAATAATAACCAAGAATAAAATAATCAAAAACTATAAAATTAGTAATAAATTATAATAAAACAATAACTAACTCCTAAATAAATTTATACAATAAATAATCCCGTTAGATTAGTCGTTAAATTTCGTATTTATTCTTATTTATAGTTCGTTTGGATCGTTCGCTTCGGTTCCTTTGACGCTTTTGGTTTACCTTTACTTTTTCGATTCAATTTCTAAGGTGAGTTTTCACACACCCCTTTTAAAACGTTTTTCATGTTTTTGGGGGTCGTATATGTATACTACCAACTTCAATTAGTTACAATTTTGCTTACAAACTACAATTCACTACATGGACTTGTGTGTTTACCTGCTTGTTTGTTTACGTGCGTTAATTTCAAGTGCTTGCCTCAATAAGTATGATCATACGCCCGCTTTGCACTCATGTCCATTGTATCGAGTGGAAAAGGGGTCTCATATCCGAGTACGTTGGTTACCCCAATTGGAAAGGACCTTCGTTTGTTCTTTACTCTCAGGTCCATTGTATCGAGTGTAAGAACCCTTATTTGCGCATTGCACAAGTTTTTATGGAATTATATGCTTTTTATGTATTTATATAAATTGTGGGAACTCACCAACTATGTAGATAGTTGACTTTATTTTATACATATGCTACAGGACCGTGATTATAGGATGAAATTAAAGGAAGACGCTAGTTTTAAGTTATCTAAAATAATAAAGAAGTTGTTATAACTTTTTATCCTTGATTTGGTTGTATTTGTTTACTTTGAAACTTGTGTACTTGTGTTTTAAACGAATTAATTATATTATGGTCACTTACTAGTGCCACGTGTATTTGAGAAATCTGTACGTCACACTCGGGGGTTTCCACATGTATTTGAGCAATCTTCCACGGGTGTTACAATTACAACACTTGCCAACGCCACCATCCGGCCTAATCCATTTGTCGGGTGTGCACCAATTGCCACCGGTTAGGCGACCTCACCTAATATTGTCGAGAAGCACCTTGTGTGCAAGCCGCTCAACCGTGGTTCGCACCATCAAACCAACCTAACCAAGCCATACCCCGTGCTCCAATCATCACTATCGTTAGGGCTTGTTACAATTGTGGTGACCCAAATCACTTTTGCAGTGCGTGTCCTCGACTCGCTTAAGCCCACCAAGCCTATGTTGCACTACTACCCTACTACACCTCCCAAGCCTACCAAGTCCAAGCTTACCAACCCTAAGTACCCCAAATCATAGCTCTTCTAACTCCTCAAGCCCAACCATGGTCATGCAAGCCTTTCAAGCTCCAATCCTCAAGCTTCAACTTCCCAAGCCCAAGCACATCAAAGAACTCAAGGGCGAACTTTCACCATCAATGCTCATCAAGCCCGAAACTCAAATGATGTAGTGAACGGTACGTTTCTAGTTAATAAGCCCCATGCTTTGGTATTATTTAATTTGAGAGCCGATAGGAGCTTTATTTCCTTTGATTTTGAATTCATACTTGATGTGCCCCGTAGTAAATTATCTAAACCTTTCAAGGTAGAGATAGCTAATGGTAGTTTGATCATTATTAACTCTGTTGTCCGTAATTGCACTCTCACTCTTAATTGGTGAAAGTTCTCTATCAACCTTATCGCTATGCAAATGGGCAGCTTTGACGTCATCGTTGGTTTGGATTGACTCTCTCTCCATCGTACCAATATTTATGTTTATAAAAATTCATTGGAATCCCTATCGATGGGTGCGTACTTGTAAACGTTCCCAGAGAAAGACCCTTATCAAAGCTAAACCTCATGTCATGCCTCGAAGCCCAACGTTATTTACGCAAGAAGTATGTCACTTTCTTAGCCCATGTTAGCATAAAACTTCACGAAGAAAAGAAACTTTCCGATATCCCGATTATCCACGACTTCCCCAAAGTCTTTCCCAATGACGTTTCTGGACTCCCCCCCGTTCTTCAAGTGGAGTTCAGTATTGACCTCTGGTGCCCGGAGAAAACCATGCAGCTAAAGTACTTTATTGTCTTGCCCCTTTTGAAAAGCAAGAACCCTCCAACCATATCCAAGAACTCACGGACAAGGGTTTCATTTGCCCGAGTTCGTCTCCATGGGGCGAACCCGTCTTGTTTGTCCAGAAGAAGGATGATACTCTTTGAATGTGTATCGATTACCGTGAGCTAGCAAGCTTACTATCAAGAACCGTTATCCCCTTTCGGGCATCGATGATCTTTTTGATCAACTCCAAGGGGCCACATGTTTCTCTAAGATTGTCTCCATTCAAGTTATCACAAACTCCATTTCTACGAGATGACATACCCAAGACCGCCTTTCGTACACGTTATGGACACTTTGAGTTCCCAGTTATGCCTTTTAGGTTAACTAATGCTTCCGCGGTTTTCATGGACCTTAAGAATCGTGTTTATAAATCATACCTCAACAAGTTCGTGATTGTTTTCATCGATGATATCTTGATATATTCCAAATCTAGACCGAGCAAAAAGACCATTTACGCGCCATTCTCGACTTGGTACGAAAAAAACAACTGTACGCTTGTTGGGTCGGATTTTCTATAAGGAAGATTAGAATCTTCTCAACCTCCTCAGGAACTGGCTAAGTATTAACTTCGAGCAACCCTAGACAATCGAGCATGGTTTTACTACCTCGATCAAGGTCTTCAGAACCTTTAGTGGTTGATTCTTCTAAGTGTCAAGGCTTCGAGCAAGCTACACTTCAATGAGCAAGAGTATTCTTTTATCAAGCATGGATTGCCAATCGAGCAAACAGCTTGATCATACAAGTTTCAACCAAGTGTTACGAGCACAGGATGGTCGAGCACATGGGGACAAGCATGGATGCAATAAGAAGATGTCATGTGATCAAAGCAAGGACTTCGAGCACAGTTCAGTTCCCTAGCAAGATTTACATCCGAGCATGCTAAATATTGTTCAATAAGTCTAAAGACAAGACTGAAGACATCAAGATGAATGAGCTTGCTGATGGACTAGTTCGAGCAAAGCAAGGATTGGTCAAGAGGAATGAAGTTTGCTAGCGGAGAATATCTTCACTGAAGATATTCTAAGTAAAGTATGCTCGAAGACACTCATCGAGCATACCATGCATACTGAGTCTATTCGAGCAAGAGACAAACCTTGCTCGAAGACTCTTACACTTGTATTTATTTTGTCTTTCATTATGTAATGATTAGGAACTTCTAAAAGGAATGTCAGAGTCTATAAATAGGGTCCTAGGTTTCCATTTAGGGCACGGATAACGACGCACGTAATACGAGAAACATTCCAAAGAATATTCTATTTGTTTCCTTGTACCGCCGCCGTCATGAAACCCTAGACATTCCTTTCACTGTTGTATTAATTGATATATTAAATTCAGTGAATCTTTGTCTTTGATTGTGTTCTTATTGATTATCATTTATTGTTTCGTGTTTACAACTTCACACCTTCGTTCCCATTCGTTGGATATCCTGATTCCTCCGGGATATTCAATAGGCCTTTGGGTAACTAAGTCAGTGTGTTCTTGTCAACCTTTCCTAAGGTTTCACCCGACTCACGGTCCTGACAAGTGGTATCAGAGCTTTGGAAGCTCGCTGAAGGCCACGGGACTGAAGGTTTCTGAAAAAGCTTGAAGTTTTACTCATTTTCTCTACTGCAAAGGTCAGATCTGATAACATGGAAGACCAAGAAGTATCAACCAACAAAATTCCTAGACTACTTGGAAAAGAAAATTTTATCAAATGGAAAGTGCTCTTCGAAGCCTCTGTAACTACAACGACCTAGAACTGTGGACATCTATCACAGACGGAAACTATGTTCCTTCAACTGCTCCGAACAACAATGCCACTATTGAGCTAAAAATGAAGAAAAGGGACGATAAGGCTCTGTCTATGCTGAAGTTAGGTCTGTCTTGGGAAATACTGACAACTGTCAACCATCACAAAACTGCTAAAGAAATGTATGATGTAGTTATTGATATGTTTGAGGGAAATATTGAACTGAGAGATATCAAGAAAGATAGACTGAAGCAACAGCTAGATAGGTTCAAGTTTAAAGATGGAGAAAGACTAAAATCAGTCCTGTAAAGGTTCATGGTGATTGTTAATGATATAAGAACAACTGACCAGCAGATCTCTGATTTTGAGCTAAACAAGAAGCTTCTGTCATCTTTGTCTGGTGAGTGGTATATAGCCAGCAAATTCATCAAGGAAAAGGTGAGTTTCCCCAACTTTAAGTTGGATGATGTAATTGCATTCCTTAAGGCTGTAGAACATGAGATGATCGAAAACCACATGATTAGATAAGATAAGCCCAGTTTTCAAGTGAACAATGCTCTAGTAGCTCCAATGGGAAATCTTTCAATCAAGAATCAGCAGCCAATCATTGAAGAGCCATCTGAGACAAATTCAACATATGGTGGACAGCCAAGATTTAATGTTCAGCTGATAGAAGATGATGTAGCCTCAACAGCAAGTGGACAGTCAGCATTTGTGCAGAACAATACAAATCAAGGAACTGACTACCAAGCTTTGTTCTCTATGTTTACTGAGTCATATCATACATTTGTAGCCAGGAACCTGATCAACACAAGCATTGTGCAGGAAGATCTTGAGCAAATCGATGCGGATGACTTGGAGGATATGGACATCAAATGGCAGGCTGCCATGTTGGCTGTGAGAAGCAAGAGGTTATACAACAGAACTAGAAGAGCAAACTTCAATGAACCAAATGAGAGAATAGGTTTTGACAAATCAAAAGCAATCTGCTACAACTATCAACAACCTGGACACTTTGCAAGAGAATGCAACATGCCCAAGCAAGCTGGTAACCAAGTGAATCAAAATCAGTTTTACCAAAATCAGAACCAGAACTTTGATGAGTGGGTAAAAGAATGCGTTTTTAATGTCTAATATCGTGTGCTTTAGCTATTTATATATATATCAAACATGATTACTTTGAGATCTTTTATGATTGCAGGTGTGTTGGTGCTTAATGGAGCTAAATGGAGCCTAATGGAAACTATTGGGATGATACTCGAAAGTTAGAACGAAGATGAATGAGACCGATAGTCAAGATATGGAGAAAAAATGAAGAAGACCATACAGGCCGCAAATTGTGCCATCAGGGCTGCAATTTGTGGTCCTGTCAGATGAGGAGGGCCGCATGCAGGGGCGTAGATCAGGCAATTTTGGTAAAGGAGGCCGCAAGTTGCGGCCCTCTGAGCACAAATTGCGGCCTATTTCGTAAAAAGACGCGGATTTTAGGTTTTTGCCTCCGTATATAAATATAACCTTAGGGTTACGAAGAGGGGACTCCTCCCAGCCGTTTTGGGGTATTAGGAAGCCATTTTCCACCATCCTAACACCTACCAATCACCACAATCATCCATGCTTTCATCCTTCTACACCATAATCAAGCTATTCAAGATGAAGATGCAAGGCTAAAGCTTCTGTGACCATCTCCGGGAGTAGGGTTGTGTTTGTGAGCAAGACCTTTTGTATGTTGAATCTTTGCATTGGAACTATAGTTGATTAGTCATTCGGTTGATTAATCTTTTACGTTTATTGTGCATTCAACAGTTTTTCGTAAATTAATGTTTTGTGTTTTATCAGTTAATCAATTTGTGGTCATCAACTTTTAGGATTAGGTTCTTAGAGTCATTGACCCGTTTATCTTTAGCCATTAAATCACTTACATTTATCAAACCCTAAAATTGGTAATCAATTAGGTTATTATTCAACTAAGCCAATTGTTCAGATTTAGTTCTAACGATCAGCAAGGTCAAATATCTAGTCTTTTGATTATATGTGTAATCAAACGAGTTTTCCAAATAGGTATCATCAATTGGTCTAGTTTGCTTCACAACCTGAAACCTGGAGTTTGGTTACTTTTCTCTAATTGTTTTACAACTAAATCAATATTTAATCCGCTTGACATCGTTTATCCACTTAGCAAAGTTGGTTATTAAGTATTGAACTTGATTTGCACTTTCCACTGATTCCCTGTGGATTCGACACCTTACTTGCCCTAGCTAGAAAAGGTAATTTATATATGTTTTTGTTTGACCTTTCGACATCGATCAAACTTCCAGCATCAAAGAAATCAGATAACCAATCAAAACCCGTATCAAAACCAGAATAGGTCCCAGCAACAACCCTTTCAGCCTCAAAGGAACAACCAACTGCAGATTCACAATAACCAGAACAGAGTAAATCAAAACAATTGAATTAGGTTAGGGATCAAGGGAACATTGCGGTAACAAGGGTGCCTCAGGATGGGAGTTTGATTGGAGTAACCACGCAGCTGAGATTTAAAAGGCAAACGTTGCTTTTATGGCCAAAGTGCAGGACAAGCCAAAATCTTAAAATGCGCAGGTACATTCTGATATTTCAATTTCTGATCTTCTTATTACAATTGATGAACTCAATCAGGAAGCTGGAAACTAGAAAACTGAATGTGGAAGAAAGGAAGCATTCTTAAATGTGTATGAAGTCAGTGAAGCAACCTATGAAAATCAAATTAAGGGGCACTGTATACAAGCATACAGAACCCAATCAAGAATGACAGTTGAAATTGAGGGTTTGAAAAAGTTGTATGCTGAAGAGAAGTTGAAGAATTCTGATTTGTTAATTCAAATGGAATTCTTGAAAAACCTTGTGTCTACAAAAAATATAGTGGGATTTGTGGATAAAATGACAGAGGAAGAGAAATACAAAAAGGTGCCACCATCTTTCTGTGACAGCTATCCACTAAAAGTAGACAAGGAAAGTAGGAATGAGTATTTGAAACAATTTAAGAATGTGTTTGATGACAAAACTGAATTTGCAAAACAATATGAAGATGTGATTATGGATGAAAACGTAGAGTTCGAAGTGAAGCATAATGAGAAACCAGAAGTCAAGAAAGCTGTAAAGAAGGATGGTGTGTAAGACCCCGAATCCCGGGAATCCTACAGTTGGTATTCATACAAAATACTTATAAAAATACTTAACTCAAAAGCAGTTCAATCCATTAAAATAACCAAGTTAGAGTATAATTCAGCGGAAAACCACTATTAATAAAACAAGTTCCCGAAACCCGGGAATTATGCCGAAAACCAATTTAAATGTATTTAATAAAACTTTAAAAAGAAATGTTCAATAGTTAAAATTTCCGACTACGTATGCCCTTCACCGTCCAAGTAACTTCGTTCACGTCCAAGCGGTAATGCATCTTTCTCCTAACCTGAAACTCACAGTAACATGCACACAAAGTCATCTTGAGCTGAGTGAGTTCCAGTTTTAATAAATAACATCAATAATAATAATCATAATAGTCATTCCAAGGGTTTTAAAATAAAACGGGATATAACAATTAGGCCACCATCAACATCAAGTAATCATCATTATATATATATTTATATATATATATACCTATATATATAAACATCCTTATAATTACATCCATATATATATATATATATATATATATATCACCCAAATAATAACATCAGGGTCGAGCACACGTACAACCCAAACACGTAACATCTCATCCAACGTATGCAAACACGAAGTAGGCATACGTAAACATCCGTAGTCGATAACGACTACTAAACATCGCCAAATATTGTCCATACAATAATATATACAAACATACAATAATTTCATCTCAAGGCCTACCCTATACAAGTAAGCCCATCCAAAATATTTTAAACAATTCATCAAGCAAAATCGCTTAGGTGTGCATGCTCGCCCAAAATCTTAAAAAGAGTAAAAGGGCATCATGAACTCACCTGACACAAGACACGTATTCACCACGAGCTAGAGAATCCCTACGTAGCTCCACAACTCAAACTCCTGTCGGTTTACATACAATCATTACTATTGACATCGAGATGACTCGTTTATCCTACGAGACGTTCTAACATGGTTCGAGTTACCTAAAGCCTCGACCTCATTAAACTCAATCACAACAGCCCCCGATGCCTTACATTCACCAAAACGACCCTTATATACTCCCGGGAATAAAGAATTCCCAAATTACCCCCGGAAGCACTAGGTGATACCAACACGCGCGTTTAAGAGTCGTTTAGGCAATTAACATCCAACTCAGCCCCGTGTGGACCCAATGTGATAATTTCACAGCCAAAAAGACCAAAAGACGCTACACGAGTCAAAAGGGTCGGTAACTCGCAAGTACAACGCACCAACTATTCAATAAACGCAATTGCGCGTTGCATTGACCCGTTTGAGTAACTGACGACCAATTCAGCCCCAATACCCATAAGAATCATTTTCCAACAGCTCATACATTAACCCGAAACTATCCGAACTGAATTGGTCATTCGTTACATCATCCCTCGCGTTAAACGCAACAAAACACAATTCTAGCCAACCGAAAACAATCTTTCATACTACAACTAATTGACCAATCAAACGAACACCAATGGACATGATTTTTAAGTATGTTATACTAGATATACCCGGAAAGGTTAGAATTGACAGCCACCCGGTAAGCCTATAACACGAAATTTAACGATCAATACGCGTGATATAATGATCAATTAAGGTGTAAAAGACTTGGGGAAACATAGAACTAACCTTCAATTGAAGTTTTGGACCTTAACCTTGGCTGCACAAAAGAAAATCGCAAGGGGGGGGGGCTTCTAGCTGCCGATCGGAATTAAGAGAGGGGAGGGTTAGGGTTTGGTTTATGTTATAAAAATTTTTCACATCTAGCCTGTCACACCCCAACCAAAGGCGGAAATGTTGGGGCGTGAGCATGATTGCTCATAGCTCGAGGTAACTATCATACAATAATGGTGATAATATCTAATAATTAATTTATTAAATACCAAATATAACATCCATAAATAAAGCATATAATCCATAACAATAATCCATGATAATCAAAGAAATAATTCAACTTAAAACTTAAATAAATTGTTTCTTGATAAAGCCTATGGTCTCATCTAGCATTCCAAAACTCCAAGTGTCACACCCGGCCCTGAGCGGCGGAAACAGCCGGGCGCGCACGAGTGGGGATTGATAATTAAGCACGGGCCATTGCAACATTCAAAGATTTTCATTGCGCATGAAAAGTTTAATACAAATACATTACATTGATTAAAAATTACATAAAAACATCCAAGTATAAAACTGTTGAAGATTTCCACGCCATATCCCCTTGCGCGGCGGGAACAACCACGCGCATCGAAGGGATAGAACTAAAATCTTCCAAAAAGCTAGTTTTAGATGTTCAGCGTGAGGTGCTCTAAGTGTGACTCCATGCGCTACCTAGTTATCTCCTGAAAGACACGTAAAAACATTCAAATCAGTATAAACTGAGTGAGTTCACAAGTTTTAGTAACTTGATAAATCGTATTGCATCATAATCTTGATACAAATCATTCTGAAACATAATTCTGATATCATCATTAAAACACATGCTTGGTAAAACATAGTTCTATCAACATATTCTGATAAAAGTCGTTCCGCGGGCTACGCGCGATCATTACTGGAAGTGTGCTCGTCCATGCAAAGTGGCGCTGCCACTACGAGCTAAATAATATAATGCCGTCCCGCGGTTTACGCGTGGTCATTTCTGAAAAACCGTGCTCGTCTATGCAAAGAGGCGCTGCCCCTACGAGCTAATCAATAATTCCGTCCCGCGGGTTACGCGCGGACGTTGTGCCGGAAAACAAGGCGCTCGTCCATGCAAAGAGGCGCGACCCCTACGAGCGGGCTCAAACCCATAGTACTGCCCCATGACCATACTAGGCACTCGTCTATGCAAAGAGGCGCGACCCCTACGAGTGGGTGGATCAAACCAGCAGTCCCTACCCTTAGAGTTCCAAATGGTAAAGTGATCACTTACTCGAGTTCTAGCGCACATACATCGAAAACCTTAGATAACCGTTCGCATTGCTCATCATGAAATATAATTTAAACACATAATCGCTTGCATATCTTGTAAGTATACCACGATAAAATATTATTTAAGTACGTGTCCCTCGCCCCGAAAGCAGTTTAAAAATAGTGAAAACAGTGAAAATAGGGGCTGTGAGACTCACCTGTGGTTCTTGTTAAGGGATTAAATCGAGATTCGGGTTTTCTTGGTGTTGGCCTTGGAATTGAAGGTCTAGAATACGATTAAATAACAAGAAGTATATATATTAAGATCAAGAAATAGGAGAATATAAGGGTTGGAAAGTAGATCTCAAGGTTATATTCTCGGCTTACCTAGTAACAGGATCGGAAATGAAAACAACGGATGCTTGGGAGAGGATTAGTGTAAGTTTGCAGTTCTTTGAAGTGTGTTTTGGGTGATAATTTTAGGTTACATATTTATAGGCAAACTCAAGGGAACACAATCCCTTGCTTTAGGGGATTGTAATCTTTTCATATCTAGGGGTAATGATGATAACGTATGGAAATTATTATTATTTATTTAAGAGTGGAGTAGTGGATAAAAGATTTTGATTTGATTTGGTCAGGGCATGCAGGTCTGGGGTTGGTGAGAATAGGGTGGCTGACAGTTGACTTTTCGTGTTACAGTGTGCTTTTTCAGGTACTTTTGTTAGAGTACAGTAAAAAGTGGAAAACCTCTGAAACACGCTATTGTTTCCTTTTGGGCGGGAGTAATTTCCTTTCGTCTGGAGAATAGACTAAGTGTTCTGTGCGTATTACTTTGTGCGCATAGCTTTCTGCGTGAAGGACATTTCTTTGCTGCGGGTAGGTGCGTAACCTTCTCGCAGTTAGGGACATTGAGTTTCATTTGTAGATTCTCCAGGTGGTCTTGGTATTTCAACATAGTGATCAGTTATGTTGAAGTCAATTTCATCTTGGAGCTTCAGACAAACTAGCTCTCAATGTTCCCGCCATGCGGGGAGGTTAGTTCCCTTCCGCACGCGCATAAACGATTTAGGATGCACCCGCCTTAGCATCATGCGGGATGGTCAGCCCATTAGACAACATAACGTTAAGGTACATAAAACCAATACACTCGCGCATGGCGCATATAACATATGCCCACGCAGGTTCTTAACATGGCGCGCTCGCGCAGGGCGCACATAACAAATGCACGCGCTGACTAACATGGGGCGCTCGCGCAGGGCGCACATAACATAATTACCTAATATTTAGGTTGATTACTTGGTTTAAGGGATTGGGAATTTACCGGGTGTCACATTCTCCCCCTGTTAAGCGAATTTCGTCCCGAAATTTAGGAGACGTTGCTGGCAGAAGCCATGTTCTGAAAGAGGTGTGGGTATTTCTGGCGCATGTGGTCTTCTCTTTCCCAAGTGAATTCAGGCCCACGCCTCGAGTTCCATTGAACCTTTACTAACTTGATTCTGCTTCTGCGTAACTTTTGTTCTTTCCAATCGGTTACTGCTATAGGTTCTTCTACGAAGTGCAGCTGTTTGTCGATGTGAATCTCTTCCAACGGCAAAATCATCTTCTCGTCAGATAAACACTTTTTGAGGTTGGACACATGAAACGTATCATGAACTCCACTGAGTTCGGCGGGTAAACGGAGTTTATAAGCAACCGGACCGATCCTTTCCAGGATCTCAAATGGTCCAATGTAGCGCGGATTCAACTTTCCTCGCTTGCCGAAACGGGGGACTCCTTTCCATGGAGAGACTTTCAAAAGTACTCTATCCCCTACCTGAAACTCCAATGGTTTCCTTCGCACATCTGCGTAGCTCTTCTGTCTATCGCGCGCTGTCTTAAGGCGATCCCTTATCTGAAAAATCTTGTCTGTTGTCTCTTGGATCAATTCTGGACCAGTCATTTGCTTGTCACCCACTTCAGCCCAGCACAGTGGGGATCTACACTTGCGCCCATACAAAGCTTCGAATGGCGCAGCCTTGATGCTTGCGTGATAGCTGTTGTTGTAAGAAAATTCAACCAATGGGAGATGAGTATCCCAGCTACCTCCGAAATCGATTGCGCACGCGCGTAGCATATCTTCCAATGTCTGGATTGTTCGCTCGCTTTGCCCATCCGTTTGAGGATGATATGCCGTACTCATGTCAAGACGAGTACCTAAAGCCCCTTGTAACGATCTCCAAAACCTTGATGTGAACCGACTATCTCTATCAGAAATGATGGACACTGGGACTCCATGTTTTGAAACTACTTCTCGAATATACAGTCGGGCTAACTTTTCCATCTTATCGGTTTCCTTGATCGGCAGGAAGTGCGCTGACTTAGTTAGCCGATCCACAATAACCCATATTGTGTCATAACCCCCAGGTGTCCTTGGCAGTTTGGTGATGAAGTCCATAGAGATTTGTTCCCACTTCCACATGGGAATTTCTGGCTGTTGAAGCAACCCTGATGGTTTCTGGTATTCAGCCTTTACCTTCGAACACGTCAGGCATTTACTGACATACGTCGCGATGGCGCCTTTAAGATTGGGCCACCAATACAGCGCTTTAACATCTTGGTACATCTTGTCTGCGCCAGGATGTACGGAATACCGCGTCTCGTGAGCTTCGTTTAATACTTGCTCGCGCAATCCTCCCTTGAGAGGGACCCATATGCGGTTAGCGAAATATAGATTGCCGTTCTCTTTAAGTTCCAAACTCTTAACCATACCCCCAAGGCATTCGTTTTTAACAAACTCTGGTTTCAAGGCTTCTTGCTGAGCGTCTCGGATGCGGGTAGAGAGATCTGCGTGAATGGTCAACCTTAGAGCCTTGACTCGTAGCGTTTTTATTCGCTCCTTCCTACTTAGCGCGTCTGCTACCACATTCGCCTTTCCAGGGTGGTACTTAATTTCACAATCATAATCATTCAACAACTCCACCCATCTTCGTTGCCTCATGTTTAAATCCTTTTGATCAAATATATGTTGAAGGCTCTTGTGATCCGTAAAGATTATACACTTTGTACCATAGAGGTAATGGCGCCAAATCTTTAGCGCGAAGACAACCGCTCCAAGTTCCAGATCATGTGTTGTGTAGTTCTTTTCATTGGTCTTGAGTTGGCGTGAGGCATACGCTATGACTTTGTCTTGCTGCATAAGGACACATCCAAGTCCCTGATATGAAGCGTCGCAGTAAACAACGATGTCATCCATCCCCTCGGGCAAAGACAAAATTGGCGCACTACATAACTTCTGTTTCAACATTTGAAATGTTGTTTCCTGATTTTCGCCCCAAACAAACTTCTTGTCTTTCTGAGTTAGCGCGGTCAGAGGTAGAGCTATTTTGGA
Organism: Bidens hawaiensis; assembly: GCF_021521415.1. NCBI lineage: Eukaryota > Viridiplantae > Streptophyta > Magnoliopsida > Asterales > Asteraceae > Bidens > Bidens hawaiensis. The sequence continues at coordinate 226,546 of NW_027494239.1, read as the reverse complement.
GAAGTTCTCAATGAAGCGTCGATAGTAGCCAGCTAGTCCTAGGAATTGCCTCACCTCAGTTGGGGTTTTTGGCGCTTCCCAGTTTTCGATGGCCTTGACTTTGGAAGGATCAACGTGTATTCCTTTCTCGTTTACAACGTGACCGAGAAAGTGAACTTCTCTAAGCCAAAACTCGCACTTGGAAAACTTCGCATACAACTTTTCTTTCCTCAACAATTCCAAAATCACTCTCAGGTGTTGCTCATGCTCGGCCTTGGTCCGTGAGTAAATCAGAATATCATCTATAAACACAATCACAAACTTGTCCAAGTATGGTTTGCATACGCGGTTCATCAGATCCATGAATATAGCCGGCGCATTAGTTAGCCCGAAAGGCATCACTAAGAACTCATAATGGCCGTATCTAGATCGGAAGGCTGTTTTCGGCACATCTTCCTCATGGACCCTAAGTTGGTGGTATCCTGACCGTAGATCTATCTTCGAATAATAACTGGATCCCTGCAACTGGTCAAATAAGTCGTCAATCCTCGGTAAGGGGTACCGATTTTTGACTGTCAGCTTGTTCAGTTCCCTGTAGTCAATACACATTCTGAACGAACCATCCTTCTTCTTAACAAACAGTACTGGAGCTCCCCAAGGTGAAAAGCTTGGGCGTATGAAACCCTTATCCAATAGTTCCTGTAACTGATTGGATAGCTCTTGCATCTCAGATGGGGCTAATCGATAAGGCGCTCGAGCTACTGGCGCAGCTCCTGGGACCAAATCAATACGAAACTCGACTTGTCGCGGCGGCGGTAATCCGGGCAAATCTTCAGGAAAAACTTCTGGAAATTCGCGCACTACTGGTAAGTCTTCAATTCTCCGCTCATCTCCTTTCTTCTCTACGACATGCGCCAGGAAGGCGTAGCACCCTTTCCTTAGGCACTTTCGCGCCTTTAGGCACGAAATCAGTTTCGTCGCAACTCCCCTTCTTTCCCCTTGAATTACCAAGGTTTCTTCGTTCAACAGTGGGATCCGAACCTGCTTCTCATGGCAAATAACTTCCGCGCGGTTCTCGACTAACCAATCCATACCTACCACAATGTCAAAACTTCCCAAGTCTATTGGCAACAAATTAATATTGAACCCGTGACCTCCCATGACTATTACACATTGTTCAGTTCTTTCGTTCGCGCATAACTGCCTACCATTGGCTAGTTCTATAGTATAAGGCGTGTCTAGCCTACTGGTTGCTAGGCCTAGGGAGTCTTTAAACTCAGCGGATATAAAACTTAGGTCAGCGCCAGTATCAAATAAGACAGATGCAAAATGTCCGTTAAGCAAAAACGTACCGGTCACCACATTCGGCTCTTCTTTAGCTTCGCCTGCGCAGATCACAAAAGCTCTCCCGCGAGCTTGGTTCCCCTTTTGCGGGCAATCCCGACTAAAATGCCCTGGCTTCCCGCATGCGTAGCAGTTGTCGCTTGCTCCAGCTTCTCTGACACGGCAATTCATCGTCTTATGCCCTGGTCTGCCACATTTGGCGCATTCGATTCTGGCGCATTCACCCTCGTGGTGATACTTGCATTTGTTGCACCATGGGCGAGGCCCGCTGTATCCTTTTCGTGGTGGCTCCACGGCCTGAATCGCGTAAGTCCTGGCGCTCTCCTGCTTCTTGAACGGTGGCTGCTTGGAGTCGGACCCTCGGTGGTGAGAGTTCCATTTCCTCTTGGGATCAGAGGTTCGCTGCTCGATTCCGCGCGTAGTTAACATACCCGCACGGACCGTATCCCTTGTAAGGGTGATGGCCCGCGCTACCGCCTCATCAAAAGTTGGAGGCGCTGCGGCGATGAGCGGGACCCTAACAACAGGAGGTAACCCAAAAATATACCTCTCAATCTTCTTTTCCTCCGTGTTTGCCATGTCTGGCACCAACTGGCAAAGCTCGTTGAACCGGTTGTTGTAGGCGTCGATATCCGTTCCTACCATGGTGTGGTTCCAGAATTCCTGTTGTAGACTCTGGATTTCTGCGCGAGAGCAGAACTTTCTCATCATCATTTCCTTCAGTTCCTCCCAGGTCTTGTGGAGAGCAACTTCTCGCCCCAATGTTTTCGTTTGAAGCTTCCACCAAGACGAAGCTGCTTCTTGGAACATGCAGGTCGCGTAAAGGACCTTCTGGTTCTCACTACATCCGCTAATGGAGAGAACTGTCTCCATCTTGTAAATCCAGTTGTAGAGCCCAATGGCCCCTTCGGTACCCTTGAATGGCCAAGGCTTACAGGCCATGAATGTCTTGTAGGAGCATCCTTTGTCCAAGGCTCCTGATTCGGGTTCTGGGGTCTCATTCTGACGACCCTGACTTGATTCGGCCTTGCTGGCCTCATGTGTTGCGATTGCTTGCGCGATTATTTCCGCGAGTTCCTCGGGTGTCATGGTAATTCCTTTGGCTTTAGTTGGAGGCATTCTCGCTTTAAAAGAGAATGAAAATATATCAGACTTAGCGCATGTACTCTGAGCACATAATGTTATCATTATTTACTAGACACTGTGTGACCCGTGTTCCTAAGTGTGTGTATAGTTTCTTTTGAAAATATTTTCTTTGAAAAATATTTCATGCGATTTCCCCCAACGGTTATAGTCTAGGTTAAAACTTCTTTTCCTAGTTCGCTATAACCAGTGCTCTGATACCAATCTGTCACACCCGGCCCTGAGCGGCGGAAACAGCCGGGCGCGCACGAGTGGGGATTGATAATTAAGCACGGGCCATTGCAACATTCAAAGATTTTCATTGCGCATGAAAAGTTTAATACAAATACATTACATTGATTAAAAATTACATAAAAACATCCAAGTATAAAACTGTTGAAGATTTCCACGCCATATCCCCTTGCGCGGCGGGAACAACCACGCGCATCGAAGGGATAGAACTAAAATCTTCCAAAAAGCTAGTTTTAGATGTTCAGCGTGAGGTGCTCTAAGTGTGACTCCATGCGCTACCTAGTTATCTCCTGAAAGACACGTAAAAACATTCAAATCAGTATAAACTGAGTGAGTTCACAAGTTTTAGTAACTTGATAAATCGTATTGCATCATAATCTTGATACAAATCATTCTGAAACATAATTCTGATATCATCATTAAAACACATGCTTGGTAAAACATAGTTCTATCAACATATTCTGATAAAAGTCGTTCCGCGGGCTACGCGCGATCATTACTGGAAGTGTGCTCGTCCATGCAAAGTGGCGCTGCCACTACGAGCTAAATAATATAATGCCGTCCCGCGGTTTACGCGTGGTCATTTCTGAAAAACCGTGCTCGTCTATGCAAAGAGGCGCTGCCCCTACGAGCTAATCAATAATTCCGTCCCGCGGGTTACGCGCGGACGTTGTGCCGGAAAACAAGGCGCTCGTCCATGCAAAGAGGCGCGACCCCTACGAGCGGGCTCAAACCCATAGTACTGCCCCATGACCATACTAGGCACTCGTCTATGCAAAGAGGCGCGACCCCTACGAGTGGGTGGATCAAACCAGCAGTCCCTACCCTTAGAGTTCCAAATGGTAAAGTGATCACTTACTCGAGTTCTAGCGCACATACATCGAAAACCTTAGATAACCGTTCGCATTGCTCATCATGAAATATAATTTAAACACATAATCGCTTGCATATCTTGTAAGTATACCACGATAAAATATTATTTAAGTACGTGTCCCTCGCCCCGAAAGCAGTTTAAAAATAGTGAAAACAGTGAAAATAGGGGCTGTGAGACTCACCTGTGGTTCTTGTTAAGGGATTAAATCGAGATTCGGGTTTTCTTGGTGTTGGCCTTGGAATTGAAGGTCTAGAATACGATTAAATAACAAGAAGTATATATATTAAGATCAAGAAATAGGAGAATATAAGGGTTGGAAAGTAGATCTCAAGGTTATATTCTCGGCTTACCTAGTAACAGGATCGGAAATGAAAACAACGGATGCTTGGGAGAGGATTAGTGTAAGTTTGCAGTTCTTTGAAGTGTGTTTTGGGTGATAATTTTAGGTTACATATTTATAGGCAAACTCAAGGGAACACAATCCCTTGCTTTAGGGGATTGTAATCTTTTCATATCTAGGGGTAATGATGATAACGTATGGAAATTATTATTATTTATTTAAGAGTGGAGTAGTGGATAAAAGATTTTGATTTGATTTGGTCAGGGCATGCAGGTCTGGGGTTGGTGAGAATAGGGTGGCTGACAGTTGACTTTTCGTGTTACAGTGTGCTTTTTCAGGTACTTTTGTTAGAGTACAGTAAAAAGTGGAAAATCTCTGAAACACGCTATTGTTTCCTTTTGGGCGGGAGTAATTTCCTTTCGTCTGGAGAATAGACTAAGTGTTCTGTGCGTATTACTTTGTGCGCATAGCTTTCTGCGTGAAGGACATTTCTTTGCTGCGGGTAGGTGCGTAACCTTCTCGCAGTTAGGGACATTGAGTTTCATTTGTAGATTCTCCAGGTGGTCTTGGTATTTCAACATAGTGATCAGTTATGTTGAAGTCAATTTCATCTTGGAGCTTCAGACAAACTAGCTCTCAATGTTCCCGCCATGCGGGGAGGTTAGTTCCCTTCCGCACGCGCATAAACGATTTAGGATGCACCCGCCTTAGCATCATGCGGGATGGTCAGCCCATTAGACAACATAACGTTAAGGTACATAAAACCAATACACTCGCGCATGGCGCATATAACATATGCCCACGCAGGTTCTTAACATGGCGCGCTCGCGCAGGGCGCACATAACAAATGCACGCGCTGACTAACATGGGGCGCTCGCGCAGGGCGCACATAACATAATTACCTAATATTTAGGTTGATTACTTGGTTTAAGGGATTGGGAATTTACCGGGTGTCACACCAAGTCTTTAGTTTAAACGATAACCTGCATATACGTAGAAAATACAATAGGTTTGTCAACAAATAAGTTGAGTGAGCAAGTCATTAAATTTTGCATTAATATGTAATATGAAAAGATAACAAAACGTAGATAAAGTGGTAAATAAACCAAACCAATGAACAAATAAAGTGTCAAGCGAACCATTGCCAAGCGAATCGGGCGCTAGTTAAAACTAGACGGTCGTATGATCATACTATAATAGCTCGAGTTATGTCGATTTTAATGTTTAAACGCGTCGAGCTGATCAAAATCCGAACTTCGAGTCGGGAGTCAGGTTTTGGTCAGAACCCTTAAAATTTTATTACGAGAAGAAAAGTCTTCTGGGCCAAACATTGAGTCCGTCCAGAAGTATGAGAAAACGAGAAATCAAACAGATTGACTATTTTGCCCTTTTTCGGTTTCTAAACCAATTGACCAGCCAATACCCTTCAATCTCAGAAATTGATTGAAGGTTATCGACTAGAGGAAGTTTATGAACAAAAACTCAGTTTACAACTTACCTGGAAAGTGAACGAATGATGAGATATATCGAGTCAACGGTTCTTGAGCTTGCAAAGTCAACAGAGTGTAAACGGTTCTTCAACGAAAACACCAAAAACGAGCTGAAAACGAGAAGGCAGAAGATGTGGACAGCTGAGGGATGATTTTTAGGGTTTGTGTAAAGATTTATGGCAAAGATTTAAGGTTGTTTATATACAAAAAGCTAAAACGAACTAATTATGGCCTTTTTGGCCCGTTTAAGCAATAATATACGTTTTAATGAAAGAATCAAGAAATAAAATCATAAAGATTCGTTCTTGGGCAGAAGGAAACGAATTAGGACTTGTATTTTGACTATAATACATTTACTTGGTCCTTAATCTACTCAAACATGCCTAAAACACTTGATTTTATACCATAACGAACTAATAAACGAACACGAACTAAGATCCTCACGAACTGACTGTGCAGCAGCACCATAGCGCTACGTGGCCAGCTTCTGGACCACCACCGCGCGGCGCTTCCTCGTCCAGGTGGGTCATGTTTCAGCCGTTGACAACTTTAGTCCCTAATGTTTGTATTTTGATCATTTTAGGAACTTGTTTGATATAAATAATGAATGGACAATATATTAAATAGGAAGGACTTAAAGTGAACATTAGGAGAACTAAATAACTTATAAATGAACTTTATTATTAATTATTAGGACCCTAAATAAGTTCGTACAGTAATAAAATGAAATAACGAATATGATAAAAACCCGAAATGTTACACTTCAAATTTTAAAGAAGTAACATCTTGGTTGAAAAGTTAAATGTTTTAACGTACCGGGATGACGAGAAGGTTTCTGAGTAATGTCGGTTAAATACCGAGACATATACATACTTTACAAGCTTCGAATCCTTGAATAAAAAATTAACGGGCATTACAAGTCCACCCCCTTACAAGCTTCATCATCTCGTCTTCAGACTCCCAAGTAGCCTCAGAGCTCCTACGGTACCTCCATTGCACCTTCACCTGCCTAACCACTTTTTTCCTCAAAGGCCTTTCCTGACGGTCAAGAATAGCGATAGGTTCTTCAACGTAGTTCAATTTACTATCAAGCTCAATGTCATCAAGAGGCACACGGGCCTCCTCATCTGCTAGACATTTCCTCAAATGGGACACGTGGAAAGTAGGATGGATCCCCGCGAGCTCCTCGGGTAATTCCAATCTATACGCTACCTCACCAACACGGGACAATATACGCAAGGGACCAATGAACCTCGGACTAAGCTTCCCCCTCTTACGAAAACGAATAATACCATTCCAAGGAGAAATGTTCAACATAACTCAATCCCCAGCCTCAAAGAAAATAGGCCTCCACCTTTTATCCACGTAGGACTTTTGACGATCCTGAGCGGCTTTCATATAAGCCTTAATCTTATCGAGCTTCTCAGTCGTAGCCTCAACCACCTCCAAACTACCCAAGTCTGACCAATGGAACCCCAACAGACTGGAGTCCTACACCTGCTACCTTACAACATCTCAAACGGTGGCATCCCAATCTGGGGATTGAGAAATGTTCAACATAACTCAATCCCCAGCCTCAAAGACAATAGGCCTCCACCTTTTATCCACGTAGGACTTTTGACGATCCTGAGCGGCTTTCATATAAGCCTTAATCTTATCGAGCTTCTCAGTCGTAGCCTCAACCACCTCCAAACTACCCAAGTCTGACCAATGGAACCCCAACAGACTGGAGTCCTACACCTGCTACCTTACAACATCTCAAACGGTGGCATCCCAATCGTGTCGTGATAACTGTTATTATAAGAGAACTCGACTAACGGTAAGTGAAAATCCCAACTACCACCAAAATCGATAACACAAGACCGCAACATATCCTCAAGAGTCTGAATGGTCCTCTCGGACTGACCATCCTTTTGCGGGTGATAAGCGGTACTGATAAGGAGTTTGGTACCCATCTCCTCATGAAACTTCTTCCAAAACTTGGAGGTAAAATGCGTATCCCTATCCGAGACTATAGATACCGGCACCCCGTGCCTAGAAACGATCTCACGAATAAACACTTGGGCCAACTGCTCAGAATTAAAAGTCTCTCGAATCGGCAAGAAATGAGCGCTCTTGGTCAGCCTATCAACGATTACCCAAATGATGTCATAACTGCCCCTTGGAGTTCGAGGCAGTTTAGTCACAAAATCCATCGTAAGATACTCCCACTTCCACTCAGGCATTTCCAAAGGTTGAAGTTTCCCGAACGGATTTTGGTGCTCGGCCTTAACTTGTAGACACGTCAAACACTTACTAACGTACTGAGCCACCTCAAACTTCATCGCAGGCCACCAATAATCCTTCTTCAGGTCTTGGTACATCTTGGTCGCGCCCGGATGAATGGAATAGCGCGACTTATGTGCTTCATACAAAATTTTACCTCTGAATCCCCCATACCTTGGTACCCATAAACGCCTATCCTTATACTTCACCCCATCACCGACGTCTTCCAACAATTTTTCTTGACCCCAAATACGCTTTGACATAATCCATTCCACCTGTAAAGCTTCATTCTGAATGTTGGCTATCTGTTTTAAAAAATTGGGTTTAAGAATAATCTGATAAGATTTCACACGATTAGGTTTCGGTCTTTCCTTCCGGCTCAATGCGTCGGATACCACGTTAGCCTTACCGGGATGGTATTTAATCTCTAGATCATAATCCTTAATCAACTCCAACCATCGACGCTACCGCATATTCAGTTCCTTTTGTTCGAAGAAATACTTCAAGCTCTTATGATCGGTATAGATAACGCAAGGAACACCGTACAAATAATGCCACCACAACTTAAGCGCAAACACAATCACCGCCATCTCCAAATTGTGAGTAGGATAATTCGCCTCATGAGGCTTTAACTACCATGATGCATAAGCGATGACTCGGCCTAGCTGCATCAGAACACACCCAAGCCCCTGGTAAGAGGCATCAGAATAAACAACCAGATCACCAGTGCCATCGAGTAAGGCTAAAATCGGAGCATGCGTCAACCTGTTCTTTAATTCGAGTAAATCTTCCTCTTGCTCGATACCCCAAACAAACTTAACACTCTTCTTGGTCAACTTGGTCAATGACGATGCAATTTTCGAAAAGTCGGGAATGAAGCGGCGGTAATACCCCGCCAAGCCCAGAAAGCTACGGATTTTGGACGAAGACTTAGGAGATTCCCATTCGTTTACGGCTTCCACCTTTGTAGGGTCAACCAAAATACCACTCAGGTTAATAACATGACGCAAGAACTGAACCTCGCGTAACCAAAAAGAACACTTAGAAAATTTCGCGTACAACTTGTTCCTTCGTAGAGCTTCCAAAACTTCCGTGAGATGACCGGCGTGATCGGATTCGCTTTTGAAATACACCAGAATGTCGTCGATGAAATCTTCTTATGATCAGTCCCATCCTCCAATCTATCCAGTTTTCTCAAATCATGAACTATTTGACATTGGTGATGTGGAGTATGTACAAATGAGAAGATTTGTTGCAGAAGAAGGAGGAAGCTGTTCAAGACCCCCATCTAAGTTGAAGCCAATAGTATTTGTTAAAGAGAACTATCATCTCGAGCCTGATCTGAACAAACCAATCAAAATGGACTTCAGTAACTCTCTATGTCCAAAAACATCTCTAGGCTTTGACTTCCCCAAACTAAGTGATAGAATTAAAGACAAGCAATTGCTTGAAGACATGGGGAGCTATGCCAAGGTATGGTGCAAGAAGTGTGATGCCTACGGTCATCACACTGATTCTTGCTGGTTTGAAGAAGAAGAGTTTGTGGTTCCTAATGTGGTTTGTGGATTTGACATGAAAGGATACAAGGAGATGCATGTATTAAAGATACCTGAATGAAGAAAAGAAAAGTTCAAGTGATGAAGAGAAGAGATCAGTTTTGGAAAAGAGACTGAAACAAGTTTTGAAAATCAAGGATGATGCAAAGGTATCAAGCAAACCTACAAAGAACAATAGGTCAACTGACAAAGGAAAGGCAAAGATGAGACTTGGTGTTCTCAATGGGGCTGAAAAGTTCTTGATGAAGCAGGGTTATGAACCAAGAGGGTTTCAATAGAAGACTAAGAAGGAGTTGAATGAACAGAAAAACTATGTGATTGAGCAAACTGAAAACATAATCATGTCACAAGTTGTGAAAGTTGGGTCAGACTCAGACTCAGAAGAAGAATGTGAAGTTGTCTATGAAGACCCACTTCCACTTCCTGATTCTCTTTTGACAACTTCACATTCTTCTTCTGAGTCTGTAATTCACCTGAAACTGAATTACAAACTGATGCAGTTTGTGACTCAGAATCCAACTGATTCTCTTTTGTGTGTATGTGCAGGAACAGTCCTGGAACAGTAATGACTTATGGTACATGGACAGTGGATGTTCCAGGCACATGACCTGTGACAAGAGTGCTCTTATCAATTATGAAAGAAAGTATGAAGGGCCAGTTGCCTTTGGAAGTGATGAAAATGGAGGGAAGATTGTTGGAAGAGGAACACTCACCAACGGCAAGGTATCCTTTGAGAATGTGCTACATGTTGAAGGACTACAATACAATCTACTCAGCATTTCTCAAGTTTGTGACAAAGGGTACAAGGTGGCCTTCAATGATTAACACTGCCTAATTCCGAAGCCTGAATTTGTGATTCCAACTGAGATGATCATGATGATAGCTCCAAGAAATGGCAACCTCTATGAACTGAGAATGAATACTGCTACATCTAGAGGTGGTTCATGCTTCGTTTCCAAAGCCACTGAAAATGAGACCAAACTATGGCATAGGAAGATGTGTCATGTCAACTTGAAGAACATGAACAAGCTAGTGAAAGGTGAACATGTTGTTGGCCTTCCCACAAGAGAATTCAAGCTTGAAGGAAAATGCACATCTTGCCTCAAAGGGAAACAACATAAATCCTCACATAAGAGCAAAGTGATAAATCCTCAAAGGAAAACAACATAAATCCTCACAACAGGGTTATACTAAACAAGGCTCAAAATAAGACTCCATATGAGGTTATCTTCAAAAGAAAGCCTTATGTGAAGTTCTTAAAGCCTTTTGGATGCAGATGCTCACTGCTGAATACAAAGGACTATCTGAAAAAATTCCAGTCAAAATCTCTAGAATGTTTCTTTGTGGGATACTCATCTCATTCAAAGGCTTACAGAGTCTATGTGAAGGAGCACATGGTGGTTATTGAATCTTCAGACATAATATTTAATGAAAACCACTTTCATAATGTTGAAGGTCCCAAATGGCTATTTGACTTGGAGAAGATGATCAAATCATTCAAGATTTATAATGAAGACATGGATGACAGCATGTACAGAACAAGCTTTGAAGACAAAGGAAATTAGAAACAAGTTGATCTGGACAAGCTATGGTAATCTGTTGCTCCTAAACCAAATGGATTTAACTTTAAGAGGAGCAACCAAGGAGCAGTTGAAGTTGAGATGAATGAACAAGAAGCTGCAGTTGAAGTTTCTAATGAAGGTCCAAGTGACGTGGAAAGTGAACCCATTCAAAGTTTGCAACCTGCTCAGCCTGAAGGGACAAATCAATTTGAAAACAGGTTTCAGTCTTTGTTTGACTCTTTACAAGTTGGGTCAAATGAAGCATCATCATATGAGATTAATCAGATTTAAGAAGCTGGTCAAAGTCAAGAAAGAATTGAAAGTGAAAATGCTGAGTTCAATATGACCAATCTTGAGACAGAAGTGTCTGCACAACAATTTGTGCAGACTACCTCTGTTGAAAGAAATCACCCTGTGGAGAATATCATAGGGGACTTGCATGAGAGAGTGACTAGAAGCTCTTCTGAAAAAGCAAACATCTGCATGTATGCCTGCTTTCTATCCCAAGTTAAACCAAAGAACATCAATCAAGCTTTAAAGGACAACAGCTGGTTAGAAGCTATGCAGGAAAAGTTAGCTCAATTCAGAGACTAACATGTATGGGACTTAGTAGACAAGCCTAGAGGCAAGTATGCTATTGGAACCAAGTGGGTGTTTAGAAACAGACTTAACTGTGTGCTCGAGCAGTAGACTTGTGCTTGGAATACTTGGAAAGTTTTCCAGAACACATGTCCATGCTCGACAAGCAATAACATATCATTTGTGCTCGAATTACTTGAGAGATATCAAGTATGGTTTGTTTGTGCTCAAAGAACACCAAACACACCATTAAACACAGTCATGCTCGAAATACTTAAAAAGTTTTTCAAGGCAAGAAACTATGCTCGAGCAACTGAGCTATGATATCTGTGCTCGAAGGACTTAGAAAAGTCTTCCAAGTACCTCTGCTTGTGCTCGAGGAGCATCAAGCACAGTATCAAGCACAGATTCATACTCGAAGTACTTAAACCACAGACTATACATCATGCAAGCAAAGATCAAAGTACTGAAAGTTGTAATCAACAATTATAGCACATTTTTCACTCAAATACAGTCACATACATGATTCATGGAACTAGAATGATCAGTTAAGCATAGAAAATCATCATGCAAACATTCAAAGTGAGTAACAAAGATAATCAGTAAGCACCTCACTCAAGCACACATCATTAATCAAACTTCATCAGCATTTATCATTCCTAGGCATTTTAACAGAAAATGAAACCTGGTTTTATCTAAAGGTTTGGTGAATAAATCAGCCAGATTATCAGATGTGACTACCCTTTTCATTTCTATTAAGCCTTTTTCCTGACAGTCCCTAATGAAATGATGTCTAATCTTAATGTGCTTAGTCTTAGAATGTTGGACTGGATTCTTAACAATGAACATAGCAGCAGTATTATCAATTAAAATAGGAGTAAGTAAGAAATTCAGACCATAATCCAGTAGTTGATTCTGAATCTATAGAACCTGTGCACAGCAGGCAGAAGCAGCAATGTACTCAGCTTCAGCAGTAGAGATGGACACTGTAGTTTTCTTCTTGCATTGCCAAGACACCAACCTGTTCCCTAGAAACTGGCATCCTCCTGAGGTTGATTTTCTACTCGTGTTGCAACCATCATACTCACTATCTGTGTAGGCCATCAAGTCAAAGGAAGGGTTCTTTGGATACCAAATCCCTAAATCTGGTTTTCTTTTGAGATATCTGAAGATCCTCTTAACTGCTAGCATATGTGAGACCTTGCGGTTAGCATATGTGATACATCAGTGATCCTATCTTGGCCCTATATTCATGCTGGTCCACCGGCTCCCCCTTCTCATCAAGTACCATTTTCTCATGTGTGTCCATTGGTGTAGACAATTTCTTGAAGTCTTGGCACTTGAACTTGTTAAGAATCTCTTGAACATACTTTGATTAATAAAAATTCCATTAGCCTTCTGTTGCACCTGAAGTCCAAGGAAGAAATTCATTTCCCCCATTGAGCTGATCTTGTACTTGGATTTCATCACTTGCTCAAACTCCTTGCACATTTGTTCATTTGTAGAGCCAAAGATAATGTCATCCACATACACCCGCAACAGTAGTAGATCCTTGTTCCATCTTTTGTAGAACAAAGTCTTGTCAATAGCTCATATGCAGAAGCCATTGTCTAACAGATGGTTTGACAACTCATCATACCAGGCCCTTGGTGCTAGATGCAATCCATACAATGCTTTGCTGAGTTTGTAGACCTTGTTGGGATGAATTGGATCTTCAAATCCTGGAGGTTGACTGACATACACTTCCTCATCAATATTTCCATTTAAGAATGCAGACTTCATATCAAGTTGATAGGCTTTTATGTTCATTGATGCTGCATATGCCAGAAAGATCCTGATAGCCTCTAGTCTTGCAACTGGAGCAAAAACTTCTTCAAAGTCCACTCCCTCTTCTTGTAAGCATCCTAGAGCCACCAATCTTGCTTTGTTTTTTATCACTATTCCCCTCTCATCTTTCTTTCGAGCACAATCACTGAAATGATAGATTTTAAGGTTGCTCGATAGACTTTCGAGTTTGCTCGATGAATTTTTGAGCATGCTCGACAGACTTATGTGTTTATCTGAATGTTCTATGTTGTCTGAATGAATGTGTTTGACATTGTTTAAGTGTGTGCTTGTTAAATATGCTTGAATACATCGCTGTTTTCAGAATCAATCCTTAAAATAAATTTTTCAAAAGAAATGGTTTTTGAAACTGTGAAATGTTTTTAACTAAGCAACACTGTTTTTGGTGATCTCATAGGAGATATGATAAGATTATTCAGTTATAAACTTATAGAAGCTTAAAAGTTTTTGGATAGATATTGTATCCAACCTTATGGGAAATGATAGTATATTGTTTAAAATCTCTAACCCATGGAATATAGGCTTAAAGAATTTCTGTTCAGAAAATTGACAATTTTCTTTGAGTATCTTTTCATGAGTGTAGTGACATGAGTGATACAAATATTATAAAATTCCTAAGTCTGATGTGGTGACCCATTTGAAGACCAAGGCATGTTTCCTTGCATATCTCTCCGAATGATAGGCAGAAAGGCCATTATCCAATCATACACGAGCCTGTTGGTGTTTTGGTCACACAAAAATTTACTTACAAAGTATCTGAGCAGATATAAAAGTATAGATATACAAGAGCTTACCAAAAAGAAAAAGGAAGAAAAATAAAGAAGAAAAATACAGAAAAAGAAAATTGCCTCAAAATAGTATATCAAATAATAATATATCATGACTTAAGGAGCACTAAGGTAACTACAGGGGTGGGGCATCCAAATAAGTCCTAAACACCCTGAATGTAAGGCTTGTAAGTCCGGATGGCATGTAAGTCCAACATTCAACCTTATAGTCTGATATCTATATATATAATTCTCTAAATAAACTGCTCGTAAAAACAAATTTTGACCAAGGCATCAGGGGGTTGAAGTCAAATTGGGGTGATTGGAGAAAGCTAAATAAGCTTTGAGAAGAGATAAGGAACAACCTGAAATCCAAAATGTAACCGTTCTTCACTTAAGCTCTAATTGAACTTTAAGTATATCACAAATGTCATGATAATCATGTTAAGTGAAATTACCTACTGTCAACCTGACTTAAACTGTAATAAGGTTTACTATAATATGGTGTGAAAGTTCATAAATAATCTGATCCTATGTTGAGACCTTTCTATGAAAATGTTTTCAAAAGACTATTCAACAGAAATTTTATCTCTTATTTCACCTTAAACAAATTGCTTAGATCAGCTCACTGTTCTGAAATGATTATCTTTTATGCAAAATTGCAATTTGAGCAGAGGACATGAGTGAACATGTCCAGACTTTGTGGCATAAGATTTGTGATTTCAAAATCTAAACTGAAAATCATTTAAGTGTTTCGAGCAAAGAAACTTTGCTTGCTTGTGTGATAACATTGCTTTGAGTATGCTACATGACTTGTATGACTCATCTATGTGTTTCGAGCATGATTGCATGATACGTTGTCAGACCTAAGTTCTCGAGCACAAAGAATAGAATGATAGGAAACACTTAAGTGTTTCGAGCATAGTTGTGTGCTAGGCACTTTAATTTGTAAGTTTCGAGCTTAGCAAGGCTGTGACAAAACCACTAAGTGATTCGAGCATAGCTGTGTGCTAGACACTTAGGTATGAGGATTCGAGCTGAGGAACTTAGTGGATCAATTTGTTAAGTAGCTCGAGCAAACTTGTATTCTAGACTCTTAGGTTGAGTGTTCGAGTACAGGCATAGGAAGGATTAAATCTGTTAAGGCTTTCGAGCATGAGGGTACATCGAGCACATTGAGCTGTAGTAATCTAAGTGAGTCGAGCGAGGGTTACAACACAGCTAAGAGGAGTTGCATATCGAGCATATGTTTTGTCATGATAGATATCTAAGTAGTGTTGAGCATGATACAGTTTCGAGTAAGGTTCAGCAATGAGTGTGTCTCACGTATACATGCCTAAGGAAATTTTACCAAGTACTGTCAAGTACACTTCTTGTCGAGCATGATCCTATACTCGAGCAATCAAGCTTATCAATTAACATTTGGCTAAGGCATCGAGCACAAATATATTGGAGCACACTATCTCAAGTATACTAGTGCTCAAGCATTATAATCATACAAGTACGTCGAGCAAGGATTGTACTATGTACTCGAGTAAAGTGGGAGCCAGTTGTTGGTTTGGCTGTATGCTCGAGCAAGGGAGGTACATTAAATTTGAAATTAAATGACAACTGTTGTGCACTAGAAGACAAAAGGAGGTACTGTACCACCCAAACGTTTGGTATGAAAGGGGGACTTAGAAACTTTTTCATCGATTTCTTCTCCCTCTCTTAAACCTAGTAGCAAACCTCTTGCTCGTGCTTCCCCTTCTTACTAGAATACTCAATTTTTGCTCGAACTTATTTCGAAATTAGCGATTAGCTCTGTTTCGACCTCGGTAAGATATCATTGTTCGATTATCGTCTCGCCGACTTCAAAATTAGGGTTTCTAATTGAATTACAGACTAATTGTTTACTGGATTTTGCAGGTACGCATATTACTACAGAACAAGTTATTGAAGAAGCTATTATCATCTAACTATCCTGGAATATTAGTTCTGAAACTTTGTATACTGACATATTTTCTTATTTTGCATAACTGATGGCCCTAAAATTCGAAAAGAGGCACAACACGTGCGCTCAGTTGGAGCTAGACGATAATAACCAAGAGTTGGAGCCAATGATCACTTTTCTAAGGAACTCCAACCTTAGAGTAGCTCTTACCGAATGCCCTATAATTTACAGGAACCATATTTCAAATTTTTGGGGCTCAGCTACTTATGTGAATGATGTTAACGGGAAGAGGATGAGGCCTCTGTCCTAAATCATGATATTGAGATTACAGAAGCTTTAATAAGAGCTGCACTGAACCTGAACGACAACTTTGCTTTCCAGCCTTCTTATTCAACCCAAGATTATTGAGAGTCTTTCAAGAGACAATGGGCTACCAAGGAGCTGTGAAAGACGGACAATTTCAGAAGGGCAGCTTTCCACTGATATACTGTTTCCTAATCCATCATGTTATCCAGTCCTTATCTCCAATGAGGGGGACTTGGACACTAATGAGCAGAGAGCTTGGCACTCTCACTGTGGCGATTTTATACCAACAGCCTTTCACTATATCAAGATTCATTTTTCAAGGATTGGTGTCAAATGCTAAGAAGGAAGTAAATCAGAGGTTCCTAATGTATCCTCGATTCCTGCAGATTTTGATAAACAGATCATTACCGGATCTTCAAAGAACAGGAGAAGTTTTGAAGTTACAAGATCCTAATATCTGCAAGAGAATGAAAGATGCAAAGAGTAAGTTTGAGGAAAACAATGATTGGGATGTTCTCCCATGGCTGCTGGTGCCAGCTCTAGGTGCTATTGTTGTGCCTAGAACCCCTAGAAACAGTGATGATGAAGATGATGATGATATAGATGATGATATAGATGATGGAGATGATGATAGTGATCAAAATAATGAAGGGGACAATGGTCCAGATGGTGATAATGATATGGTTGTGGGTAAAAATGATCATACTCAAGATGTTGTTGTTGGTGATGTGCCTGTGATTGACCAATCTACTCATGAAGGAGATGATGCAGAGTTGGAAATTAATGAAGAAACTGATGAGCCGGTTGAGGGTCCGAGCAACAAAGCTACTGAGCCTATAGATGATAATGTATTTGTAGCAAATGTAATATCAAATGTTGCTAATACCATACATAAGATCACTCCACCAGATTCCCCACCTCCTGAGGTGTACAAAGATAACACCGATTCTGTTGAAGTTGACGATGATAATGACAACATCTTTTCCTCACCTGCTACCACTGAACCAGCCTTATCTGACAATGAATCACTTCATGACACACATATTCCTTCACCACCAACATCTCCATTAATTGTACCTATTACTACCTCACCACCTGTTTCCCAACCAACCCAACCCATTCAAGACACACATATTCCAACACCACCATCCTCCCCATTACAAAACCAACCCGCTACTACCATTGCTCAACCAACTAAATCCATTCCCACAGACCCTGAGCCATATAAATTACCATCTCCAGAAACAACTGAATCTGAACCCTTTTCGGAAACCTGCCCCAAAGCCAACTCAAGAAACCCCACCTTCCAGCCCAAATCTTTATGACATCATAGTTGAAAACACGAAGCTTGAATTTGAGAATATCATGTTGAAAGAAAAGAATGCAGTCCTACAAACAAGAAACCGAGCATTGGAGGTTGCACTACAGGAAGCGTTATTGAAGATTCGAACCCTAGAGGGGCACTATGAGGTTAAGAAGACCTCAGATGCACCAAAACAGGGGGATAAAAATGAATGTGAAGATGCAGAGGGCTTAAAAATAATTGAAGATTTATATGCCAGCTCTGATGAAGAGGTTGTAGAAGTTGGAACATCAATGCACTAAACATGATAAATCAAGAATACGAGGATGGAGATTCTGATGATGAGGGGGAGGTAGGAAAGAAGGAGACAGAAGTGGAAGAAGAGACCCCTGAGCAAATAGCCAAACGACAAATCAAAGGCAAAGGGGTGGCTCTATCTGAAGAAAACCTTCAACATATACCAACCCATAAAGACAAATCTGGTGATGACATTCAAGAAAAAGACAACGTAATTGATCCTAACATTGCAGAAGTGGAATCAGTCAAAACAGCAATCAGATTGATGAATGAGGAATTGGACTCAATTAATCAAAAGATGCAAGAAGATGAGGAGGAAATTCCATAAGATATGCTTGAAGCACTAATCAAAATGAAGGAAAAGGAAGCAGAGGATGAGAGAATGAGAAAGGAGGCAGATGATGCTATTAGGGCCGCCTTGGAGTCACTGAAAGCAACACAAACTGATAAACAAACTCCAAATGAACAAAATGTTGATAATCAAGAGCCTACACAAGTTGAACCAATATTATTTGAGCATGAAGAGCCAATCCAAAATGAGCCAGAGTTGACAGAGCCTGTACAAACTGAAACTGAACCTGAGCCTCAGCCAATCCAAAATGAGCCAGAGTTGACAAAGTTTGTACAAACTGAAATTGAACCTGAGCTTGCAAATCCAGAAATTGAAACTCATAAAGAACAAGAGCTCGGTTTAGGATTAGTAAATCAAGAACAAGATGAGACAGTTGAAGTGTCTGTAAGTACAATGGTGAAATTAGTAATTATGAGAACTCTTGTTGATGTTCTGAATGAGCCAGACAAACATCATCCTGAGATTGTGTCTGCTGCTAAAAAGGCCCAAAAGGACTTCATCAATCTAAGCAGCAACACACAATCTGAGCCAAGAGTTAAACAAATGGTTGAACCCTCTGAACCGATTGTTGAAGAAATTCCAGTTGAAGAACCAGATATTCAAATGACAAAACCTACCACATCTGAACCATCTTAACCATCTGAATCATCTTAACCAGAGATTGAAGTAAGAGAATCACTGAAACGAAAAGAAAAAACTGAGCATGAAACTCCAAAGCCCAAGAGACAAAAATCGGTGAAAGTAATGGTGTATAAGAAAAGACAGGCTAAACTTGCAGAGATTGAAACGGCTAAATCTAAGAATGTTGAGGAACCAATGATTGGAGCACTTCACAACCTTGATGAACAAATTGATGAAAATGATGAAGATGAAGGAGGTTTGAAGGATGAAAATGAAGATAGAGACTATCTAATAAGCCTGGAATATGACTTGAGATATCTTCAGAGGCTCTCAAAAGAAGAAATGGCTAAAGAGGCTAATGGTTGGAGGGAAAGGAAATCAAAAAGAGAGTTTCTAATAAAAGTTGAAAACAAGCCTGCCTTTTTAAACCTACAATCCTTCGATACTATTGACAACATCTACAAACACTCTGGTAGATGATATTGCAGACTTCGTTGATAAAGTGAACAAAAAGAGGAAGGTGAGAAGAGATGAAGAATATGACTCAATCAAAGCTAAACACAAAGACATACAGTTTTTACAAGTTCATGGCTTTGAATTCAATTCATTAATCAAACTTTCTTTGAAAGAATTAAAAAGAAAAGTACAAAGTGATAAGGACTCCTACAAAAGTCAAAAGGTATATGCTGATCTTGAAAGAGAAAAGAACTTGAAGTCGCAGATGGAAAATGAGAGAGAGGAGTCTGAAAAGAAAGAAGCTGAAGCCAAAGAGTGGTTTAAAGACCCAATCAGAGTCCAGACTTTGAAAGACATAGTAATGGACAAGGGCATGACTGAAAAGGAGTTTGACAGAATGCCTCATGCTCAACTACTAGAAATATACAAAAGAGAGTAGAGAATGTATATGGAGACTGAGAGGAAAATGGAGGAGGACAGAAGGAGAATGGAGGAATTAGTTAGAGCTGAGATGCTGAGTGCCCTACACAAGAAAGGTGTGAGTATGGGAAGACTGATAGTTCAAACTGATGAGATAATTAAAAGATGGTATGAAGAGGAGGGTCTTGATAAGACAAAGAAAACTCAACAAGCACAAGCCGAACACCCTTAAGGTCTGAGATTGTGAGGCCTGAGCAACCAAGGAACTTAAATCTGCCTGCACATCTCTTCTATGATAAAAGATCCAAGACCTTAAGGGTTATCACTGAAGACAAAGAAGAAACTCTGATCATCTTTAGAGATTATTTGAGAAACTTTTCAGAAGAATAGTTGAAGAAAATGGCTGAACTGGACTTATACGATAATGAAAACCGAAGACAACTAGTCGGGCAACAAAAGAATGATCTCTCTAAATTTATCAAGGAACAATCTGAGAAGGGGTTTCCTTTTCTCAAACAAAAGAAGAGAGAGAATCGTAGCCAAGTAGAGAAAGAGAAAAGAAGAAAAAGGATAAATGAAGTTCACCTCTTAGAACTCTCTTTGTTTGATACAAATAAAAGAAGAACTCAAGCGCGCAACTCAAGTGGCAAAAGAAGAACATTGAAGGAGTGCTTAGCTGAGAGGAGAGAGATGACAGAACCCAATTCTGTTGTTCAACAGAATGGAAGAATTACATACATCACATATAACAGACATGATGATTCAATATCACTGAGAAATGAATCAGGAATAACCATTGCAGTGATTAAACGAGATGAAAATTTGAACTTCATTCATATCCAAGACATAAAAGACATAATGACTGCAAAGTTCCTTTTGATTCATTTGATGCAGTGGAGCTGGACATGATAAAGCAAAAGGCTACTCTGGTGAGACTGAGGAAAAAGGAAGCATTGAAAGGAAGCCAAAGAAGGAGATAACAGAATGGAGCTCACAGAAGATCTTTTTATAATTCTGTTTTTCTCTGTTTGTATTTTGATGTAAAAATTTAATGTGTAATGCCGAAGAGGCATAATTCCTACTTATGTAATGAAATGACATGTTCTTGAATGATATATCTTTGATGTTTGATACATGTGTAACTCTATGCAGGTGTGTTTTGGTTCACCTGAGCTTGTTCCAATCTAGGGGAGATTGTTGGGTCGGATTTTCTATAAGGAAGATTGGAATCTTCTCAACCTCCTCAGGAAACGGCTAAGTATGGACTTCGAGCAAGCCTAGACGATCGAGCATGGTTTTACTACCTCGAGCAAGGTCTTCAGAACCTTTAGTGGTTGATTCTTCTAATTGTTAAGGCTTCGAGCAAGCTACACTTCAACGAGGAAGAGTATTCTTCTATCGATCATAGATTGCCGATCTAGCAAACAGCTTGATCATACAAGTTTCAACCAAGTGTTATGAGCACAGAATGGTCGAGCACATAGGGAAAAGCATGGATGCAATAAGAAGATGTCATGTGATCAAAGCAAGGACTTCGAGCACAGTTCAGTTCCCTGAGCAAGATTTACATCTGAGTATGCTAAAGATTGTTCAATAAGTCTAAAGACAAGACTGAAGACATCAAGAAGAATGAGCTTGCTCGATGGACTAGTTAGAGCAAAAGCAAGGATTGGTCAAGAGGAATGAAGTTTGCTAGAGGAGAATATCTTCACTGAAGATATTCTAAGTAAAGTATGCTCGAAGACACTCATCGAGCATACCATGCATACTGAGTCTGCTCGAGCAAGAGACAAACCTTGCTCGAACACTCTTACACTTGTATTTATTTTGTCTTTCATTATATAATGATTAGGAATTTCTAGAAGGAATGTCAGGGTCTATAAATAGGGTCCTAGGTTTCCATTTAGGGCACGGATAACGACACACGTAATACGAGAAACATTCCAAAGAATATTCTATTTGTTTCCTCGTACCGCCGCCGCCGTCCTGAAACCATAGACATTCCTTTCATTGTTGTATTAATTGATATATTAAATGCAGTGAATCTTTGTCTTTGATTGTGTTCTTATTGATTATCATTTATTGTTTCGTGTTTACAACTTCACACCTTCGTTCCCATTCATTGGATATCCTGATTCCGCCTGGATATTCAATAGGCTTTTGGGTAACTGGTCAGTGTGTTCTTGTCAACCTTTCCTAAGGTTCACCCGAATCACGGTCCTGACAACGCTAAATTTTCCAAATGCGAAATTTGGCTAAAGTAAGTTTAATTCTTAGGTCACATTGTCAACGGAAAGGGTATTCATGTTGATCCCACTAAAATCGAAGCGGTTAAAAATTGGAAAACCCCGTCCTCTCCAATGGAGGTTCATTTATTTCTTGGTTTAGCGGGGTATTGTGAAAACGTTATACAAACGTTTACGAGCCAGGAATCTAGTAGCAAATCGATACGTTAAGTCTCGTGTTCATTCAATACGTTAAAGGATGGTTACATTACATGAGGATGAATACATTAGGATGTCTAGAGAGAATCCAGCATGGTAACGGTACATAAACATAAATTTGGCACAGATCTCTTCCGCTAACTAACTATTGAAGGCCTATTTATAGGCTGGTCTCATTCATTATACTGTAGTAACGAATGAGACCTCTCATTCGTTAACAAGGTTAACGAATAAGGTCTTTCCATGGCCCATTCGCTAAACACCCTTAGCGAATGGGTATACCTTAATATACCTTAACGAATGAGTCTCCATTCGTTACACTGTAGTAACGAATGGGCTCTTACATTAACGAATAGCCTAGTCTTTAACGAATGAGGCCTCATTCGCTAAACATGCTTAGCGAATGAGCCTTTCTACATTAAGTGTAAAGACTAAACTACCCCTAGCCTATTTGAACTGCTGCAGACACCAAATCCGTGCACTTACAGACTCCCCCTTGTCCGTAGCTGTCGAATGCTTTCCAATACTTTAGCATCCAATACTTTAGTCTTCAATACTTTAGAGTCCAATACTTTAGTCTTCAATACTTTAACAATGAATACGTTAACGTCGAATACTTTAACCGTTAATACTTTAACTGCATATCAACAGCCGTACAGCCAACCTCCCCCTTGACTGATGATTCTCGGGCTTGTATGAACAGACAAAATATAACTCTTTGTAAGCAAACCAACAACTTATAGCTACTTGTATCAGATCTCCCCCTCAAATCAGGATCTCCAGGTGATCATTCCAATCATCCAACTAGCATATGATATGGTTCGATCAAACGAATCAATTAGCAGCAAGTCATCCGCTATCTGTCGCACCGGTAAAGCAAAAATGTCCTTACGTTTAATCTCATCTCACATCTTCATGAAAAACCCGAACACTCAACATCTTTCACTTAGGTCTTCACTCTCTCGATGACGTCTATCCCAAAATATAACTCTTTGAAGCTCTTCGGCAACCAATACGCTTGGATGCGCTAATGCTTTGGGCATATGATTCAGAGTTCCAACCTTCGTTAATCAACACCGAACAATCACATTCTTCAATCAGATGATAAGACTTGTATATTCCTCAATCAGATCAACCCATTCAATAATTGTCCCCTTCAACAGAAGCAATCCGCCGAATACTCGTAACCAACATAGTCAGGATCAAAGTCCCTCAGAAAGAAGTAATCAGACAGACACTCGTATCCCACATAGTCACGTTTCAATCTTGAACAAATCAATCCACGATCAAAGAACAATTGCAGTCTCGAACCCGGTCAAACATAGCTTTGCAATCACGTATTACCACCCGAATTGCAGTAATTTTTCAAGAAATCCTTGAAACGTAGGAAGATACCAATCGAATGACCTCTTTAAAATTTTTATCTCCCCCATGTCTTGACAAATTAGGCAAGGTCTTGAATAATTCTTCGAAAATATTCAATAAAATTCTCGTTAAGTTAGTCGGTTACTCCCCCTCGGCTCCTCGTTATGCGTGAAAAGTCGGACGGAAAATATATCACCAAATTTTGCTAGAAGAGTATCCAACATATTCGGAATATCCCCGAAAAATTTCGTTTAAGAAAAAAAAAAATTTTTTAACCTTATATGTTATCCTCTTCATTCGTTAGCATCCATCCTCATTCATTATTTCTTGAACGAATGGTTCTCATTCGTGAACCTATAACGAATGACTTATACTTTAAATTCACATTCGTTACCATTGAACGAATGGCTTATACGTTAAACCCTCATTCGTATGAACCGTACACGAATGAGTTTTCATTCGTTAAACACCTCATTCGTATGAGTAGTACACGAATGAGTTTTCATTCGTTAAATTCCAACGAATGTACTCATTCGTTAAGCCTCCGTAACGAATGAGTTTAAAATTAACAAATGGGTTGTTGGCAGTTACTGTAGACGCCGGAAAAACGCGAATCGCCGGAAAATTCTGTTATTTCACCGGAAAACTCATATCTTCAAGCTGTAACAATGGCAGATTCATCCAAACATCATAATAAACCACCAAATTACATCCGTATGCTTGGATTTTGATCAAGAACACGAATTTAACAATCAATTCGTCATTGAAGCACTAAATCTGATCTAATTAAAATCAAACCATAAGTTGATCATCCATGGCGGATTCTTCAATTCGTCATAATTAACCATCAGAATACGTTACGTAACTTCGGATTCACATCATGAACACAATTATATAATCAGATTCATCATTCAATAAATGAATTTGATCCAAATCCGATTAAAACCCGATGAACACGAAGAACACGAACTGTTGCGTATCACGAGCAACCTCCGGCTCTGATACCAATTGTGAAAGCACGTGACGAATCTAAACCTTGTGATTACATCGATGCTCTCGTTGATTATCCATACGATTAGGCTAGTATTACGTTAGTGTGTGTTGTGTGTGTGTTGAAAGGACCAATGGACAGAGTAACAAGAGGATTCAAGGAATAATCAGAACTGTTGTCAAATAAAATAGATTACAGGGGTATATATAAGAAGATGATCCTATTCGTTAAACTTAGTTTAACGAATAGGTCATTCATTACAAATACTTTAACGAATAAACATACTTATTCGTTAATACATTAAGTGATAGCGAATGGCCCTCATTCGTTATCTCATTCGTTAAACAAGGTTAAAGAATGAGCTTACATTTAGACGAATGTGTTACATTTGTTACGTGGTAACGAATGTAACTTACAATACAGCGAATGGCCTTTTAGCCATAGTTACATTATAGCCCCTATACATTAATCTATTACATTAATAACCCTGATAAAGATCGAGACGTACAAAACATGTATTAACAAACTCCCCCTCGTCTCGAGCTCTTTATCTCTTATCTCTAGAACATCTTGGTCTTCCAGTCAACGCAACTGTGAATCTTGTATGCATAACAGACTCTAACAACCTTCTGAAACTGCATAGCAAGCTCGTAGTCACTTACGTTAGCAAACCTGATCTGACTTGTAAATAACACATCGTTGTCAGACTCAGATAATTTAACCAGCCACATTGGGTCGAACACACGTATCGTCTTCGTGTTAGAACCGTGACCATACACAAGAACCGCTTCACCTGTATGATTGTCGTAGTACCAATAATTAAACGAGGTGAACAGACTCTGAGGAAATGTCTTCATTGGAACCCTCTTCATTGTCTTTGGCGGCTTTACCTTTAAAATTAACTTTCTCCAGCCTGTGCGAGTATAAATCTCATCAACGTACTTATGAGTAGGCACTTGTGGCTTGAAGAACGTGAAACCAAAATGAGTTTCATGTAATAACTGCTTATAGAACCAACTAGCCCACTTATCATCTCCACGATTCACGAATGGTCGATTAGCTAGTGTTCTCACATCCCATCTGGGCATAGATAAGATATCGTATGGGCGTTTGAAGTAATAAATACCATGCTCCCACTTCACGATATATACCTTAAGATCTGAATCATACTGCCATGCCAGAAAGTCACCTCTCACATCTTTAGCTGGCTTGTACTTCTTCATTTGGTATGCCGATGCTCGAGCCTTTTCAACTTTGATTTCTTCTCGTTCGTGATAATGAAAAGTCTCGATCATCTTGTTCATCTTTGCAACATTATGTTCAAACATACCATCCAAAGCACGTTTACGCTTCTTATCAGTATGACTTGTTTCAGCAGCTTTAAATTTATCTTTCTCTTCCCGCAAATGACGTTCTACTGCATCAAAGTGCTCAGTAGTGAAAAATGGAATGCTTGAGTTGTTGGTATTGTTGTCGGTATAAAACTCAGGGTACTCCTCAGCAGTAACGTCTTCAACTTCTATTTCTTCAAAATCAGGCACATTCCCGTGAGGAATGCCTATATTATCACTCTCTTCCATTTCCACATCCATACTCTTATCCAACACATCCACCTCTTCTTCATTTAGATCCAGAAGCAAGGCAATTTGTTCTTTTGTTAATGAGTGATCAAAAAATTCACCTTCTTCGATCTCATCTGCATTCACCATACTGTACACAACTCCATCCATTCCTACAAACAGAAGCATGTTAGCCGGTATAACATCTATTGGCTTGGCTCTCGTGTAATCTTTATATGGAACAATCTGTAGATTACTAGCTTCAGACTCACCACCAACACTCGCATCAGTCTTATTACCCGCCGACGGTGTGGAACTTCCGCCTGGTTGCTGATCTCCCCACCCCCTGCACCATCTTGATCATCTTCATCATTCTTTAATTTCTTCAATTCATCTTCTTTACACGTCAACTGAAGAATGATCTCATCCTGTTTATCCAATCTCTCCCCCTGAGCAGCAATCAGGGCCCGAAGTTCCCTGTTTTTACGTTGAATGAACTGGATATGCCGCAATAAATTCCTTTGAGCCAACTCATGAGCAGCTCTATCTGCTTGCATTTGAGTATGCTGTAAATGCAACAGATTCATCATGTGAAACCATTGAGCTTGCGGAGCCATATGATAGAAATTTGGATGCACCAGTTGCATAGGACCCTGAGGACGACTGAATGACATAAAGGAATGCTCAGATCTTGGCAACATTGTCAGAGTAACAAGAGTAACAGGAGTAGTTGGCTGTGGTGTAGGAATCCGTGCCAATACAGTTTGTAATATGTCTCTAAAATGAGGATCAGGCCTCACAGTAGTAGCTAAAGTCAGAGTTGGAGGCATTGGAGAAGTAGGCATCTACACAGGTGTTGGAGAACGAGGAAAATCTGTAATAGGAGTAGGAGTAGGAGATCGTGGAATTCTTTGTTGCACTTGAGAAGTAACAGCAGAAATAATTGAAGCAGAAACAACAGTAGATGGTATAAATGGTTGACTTGGTATCTCTATACCTGAACCCCTTCTAACTCGTTGTTTCTTGGGTTTCTCCCCCTTTTCCATCATCGGTTGTTTTCCTTTACGCTTACACTTTTGTTCATAACTTAACTCAGCTTGTGGTCCAGGACCACCATCACCACCATCATCACCACCATTCCCACCACCACCACCTTCACGTTCAGAATCGGAGTCATCATGAATCCAATGATCATTAGGTGGTGCAATATAATCAATATTCACCAAGTGACCAATCAAACGCTTGACCTTTGGTCTATCTGCAAGACTCTGACCTCGATACGATCTCAAACGTCTCATGGTCTCCTCATCCATATGCTTTAACTTCATCACATCATCCTGATCTTTAATCAGCTCAGGTTGAAGATCATTAATTATCATCTTGAGGAATCTTGGATACATTAAAAACTTATGGCGGCTCGTCAAGTTCTCCTTCAAGTGATAATAAACCATTTCAGATAAGTTAAATGGTTTATTCAACACCAAAGCAACAAAAGCAGATTGCAACATAACTCGAAACTCATCAAATCCACCTCTTCGTCCACCAAGACAGTGGATCACGACATGTAACAAATACTTGTATTATTCACATAAATTAGCCTTGTTGTACATGGACCTCCCCAGATCACTATTATACTTTACACGGCTGAATAACCCTCTAATCAAATCTTTATCGAACTCACATGGATCATCGACTGAATCAATAAAGCCTAACGAGTCTCGAATAACATTAGCATCGATCACCACTTGCTTGTCTTGAATCACTGCCTCGATCTGATTTTCTAATTCATTCAATCGAGCTGTATTCCAGAAGGCAAGTATAATCTTCTGATAGACCACAGTGCGAGTGGATATCGCCTTGTAAATTCTTGATTGGATCAAGAAACTGATCATCCCGCCAAAAATCGGTGTATCTTCAAATTGAGGCTCGAGGTATGCACATATGTTATGACTTTCACTCCAAGACAAGAGTACTGATGCATGTCCAGGTTCAGCTACAACCGGGTTAACCATCGGGTTTTGCTCTGGAGCAGGATTTTGAACGTTTTTGTCAGCCATTACTGTTAAAAATAACAAATATTAGTATAATACTCAATACTGATTAACAAAGGATTGTCTCATTCGTTAAAATATTTAAACGAATGAGATATTCTTTATATATTTACATTCGTTGCTTTTAACGAATGAACATATTCGTTAATATTAATTGTATCCATTCCTTGCCTTTAACGAATGAAACATATTTGTTACCATTAAAAGTTTCCATTCGTTACCTTTAGCGAATGAAACATATTCGTGAACAAATGTTATACGAATAAGTTTTAAATATCTAACGAATCAAACTGATTCGTTATATCTTATTCGTTAATAACTTAAATGATCATTCGTTATCAAATTTAATGATTCTGATAAGTCATTCGTTATACAATTAACGAATTACCAATTGACTTATCAGTAGTCAACATTAACTTGATTTTGACTAATTAAAGTCAACAATGACGAACATCATCGTTTCAACATTAATAACTTATGAATTTTAACAATCTTTCCTAACCAAGAAGATTGATAATTGTTTTACTACATTAATGTATATCATTTGCTCGATAATCGATTCAATTATGTAATATAATCGATGCTAACTGTTCGGTTAACTTGCAAATCTATAAACCCTTAGATCTCCAATGAAAATCTACACAAATCATATGTAAGAAATCGCCAGTACCTGCAGAAATCATTGAGGTTAATCAGTCGGTCTAATAAACACATATTAGATATTGGGAAAAATTTGCAAGAGTTTGGCTAGGGTGATGGTGAAATAAGAAATGGCGAATGGAAGGTCATTCGTCTGTCATTGGGATTATAAACCCAATAATTTCACACAACCCGAGGTCATTCGTTCAAAATTTGAACTAACGAATGGCCTCATTCTTTAAATTATAATCCAGATTCTTTAAGATTTTAAACGAAAAAGGTCTCTCATTCGTTAAACTTTAACGATAATACGTTATTTGTTAATGTTTCCAACGAATGCGGGTGTCATTTGTTAATATATTAACGAATGATAAATGAAATTCATTCCATTCGTTAAGGATTACACGAATGTCTTCCATTCGTTATGCACAACGGAAGCGAATGTCATTATAATGAATGAGAAACTCATTCGTTAATCTTTAAATAACAAAAGGCTTTACATTCGTTAACTATCACCAAATTTCCCTTAGCGAATGAGATACAAATCTCTTAAGAATTAAATAATATTAAAACCAATTTAGTGTTTTAATTGAATACATTAAAAATACCCGATCACCATTGATCGGTAATTCTTAAATTAAAACAGATTTTACGTTAAAACATACAACTGATACCAGTTGTAGATACATTAAGCACGAATAACTTAAAAATTTTTGGGGATCAATTCTTTTCCTTTTCTTTTTGAATTATTCACTAGCTTGGTAAATCAAAACTAAAGCAGAATTGAAAAAGAAAGAAAAATCTTTTTGGATTTTCAAAAACATATTCAACTAACAAATAACGAAAAACACTAAATGACTAAACTATTAAAGCAGTACATATTTTTTTGAGTTGAGCAGGGAATCATATTGACGAAAATGTCACTAAGTAACACTTCAATTTCAATGATTATTATACACGTAACCCAACGATGATTGCAGATATAATTGTCCTCTTAAACTTTCCACAGACTTGTCGGAAACTTTACGATATGCTTTAATTTGGTTCAATTAGGCACAAAACCATGTGTGGACCCCATCAATCAAATTTAACATTTCTATCTCTTATACAGTGAATATCACATGTACGTTTTTCTTTGATTTTCCAAATTTTAATTAACTGTGACTCATGCAAAAATAATAAAAAGAAAATAAAGCAGAATGTCAAAATTTTCCCTTAAGATCGGTATTACTACACGCAAATAAGGTTACATTTCAACAAAATAAAACGACAAAAATAAGTTGAAGTTGCATAAAATCTTAACCCTCAATTCGGATAATCCCGTATTATCGCGCAGAGAAAGTCCAAGATTTTATACGAAACACCAAGAAAAAATAAAGCAGAATACCCAAATATTAACCCTCAGGTCGGATAATCTTATCGCGCAGGAGAGGATCCAATATTTGAATAAAAATAAAGAAAAAAATAAAGTTGAATTTCTTTGCAAAATAAAATAAAAACAAAGCAGAATTTTCTTCAAAAATGAAAGCATGCACACAGTAATCATTTTGACTTTTGACTTTTCTTTAAATCAGATATAGTATCAATCTTTCAAGATGTAATTCCACTAGGTTCGGCATTCATTATCTTTATATCTTATCAGTTCCTATATAGTCTGTCAAGCCTATTTTCGCATATCATATAGCTGGCCTTACGGTAATTTTTAATCTAGTTTATCCATGTACTAGATCAATCCCGTCAATATACTATCATTTTCCCTTTTTGCTTCAAAACTCAATTTTGAGGAGCATTTTCCATTGTTTTTGAAATTTTTCAATATTTGAATGTTTTTGGAGTTTTTAATTTTCTCTGTACAAACTGAAAACACAATATTTTTGGTTTTTATATTTTTTCCTCCCCCTAAAAACAACAAAAATCGAAACAAAACAAGAAATAAAATGATTTAACCAAGCTTTTGAATATCTTTTAAAGTTTTTAAACCATTTATACCCAGCAGATATTGAAAACGTGTTTTATCAAACGCTTTGGTATAAAGATCAGCCTTTTGAAAATCTGTGTGAATTTTATCAATTGAAATTAATTTCTTTCCAAAACAATCACGTATGAAGTGATAACGGATTTCAATATGTTTGGTTTTCGAATGGTGAACCATATTTTTGGTGATTGAGATTGCAGCAGAATTATCAATATAAATGGGAGTAGTAAGAAACTTCAAACCGTAATCCCGCAAGTGTTGCTGGATCCAGAGAACCTGTGAGCAGCAACTCGAGGCCGCCACATACTCCGCTTCGGCTGTTAAAGTTGAGACCGTTGTCTGCTTCTTACACTGCCAGGAAACAAGCCGATTTCCTAAGTATTGACATCCCGCTGATCTAGACTTGAAGTTGATTTTGCATCCTCTGTAGTCCGAATCAGTAAAAGCGGTGAGATCGAACTTATCATTCTTGGGGTACCACAACCCAATGTCTGGATTTCCCCTCAGATAATGCAAGATACGCTTTACTGCCGCCAGGTGAGTCACTCGGGGACTCGATTGGTACCTAGCACACAAACAAACAGCAAACATAATATCAGGTCGCGATGCAGTCAAATACATGAGAGAACCAATCATGGCTCAGTATAGGGTTGGATCAACGATATCCTCCAATTCATCCGGTGATAAATTGTGACCCACGGGAAGGGTGTCGAAGGAATTTTGCCGTCAGATATCTTGAATCGACTCAAGACATCGTTCACATATTTTGTCTGATGGATAAAAATCCCAGAATCAGACTGGTGAACTTGTAATCCTAAGAAAAAGTTCATCTCTCCCATCGAGCTCATCTCGAATTTGGTTTGCATCGTCTTTTCAAAATCTTTACACAAGCTGTCATTCGTCGAACCAAAATTTATGTCGTCCACATAGATTTGGACGAGAAGCAAATCATCACCCACGTTCTTATAAAATAATGTACAATCCACAGTCCCTCTCGTGAATCCACTCTCTAGGAGATGGTCAACCAACGTGCTGTACCAGGCTCTCGGGGCCTGATGTAAACCATAAAGAGCCATGTTTAATCGATAAACACGCTCAGAAAAGTCTGGATCCTCGAAACTAGGAGGCTGCTTCACGTATACTTCTTCATGAATAGCTCCGTTTAAGAACGCCGATTTCACATCCATTTGATAAACCTTAAAATTCTTGAAGGCTGCATAGGCAAGAAAAATACGTATAGCCTCCAGTCGTGCTACCGGAGCATATACTTCAGTGTAGTCTATGCCTTCTTGTTGATTATATCCAAGTACGACCAATCGTGCCTTTTTTCTCACAATTACCCCGCGGTCGTCCTTTTTACACTTAAAGACCCATTTAGTTGGAATCGCCTTCTTTACGCGATCGGGTTTATCTATTAAGTCCCATACACCCAGTCGTATGAACTGTTGCAGCTTCTCCTGCATAGCTTCAACCCAAGACATTTCCTTGAGTGCCATTGAGACACTTGTCGGTTCTATCTGTGATAGGAAGCAGGTGTATTGTGCGACACTAAGGATACCCGAAGAGTGCAAATCCGCATAAGCACAAACTATCGAATCCTCGGTAGGAGATACATTACAATCAACTTGATCATCACATACATTAGCTAATTGGTGTCTTGTGCGAACCCCATCGTTCACATCACCAATTATCTGTTCCTACGGATGACTCAAATGAATCCTTAAGGAAGGATTGGCAGGGACAGATACGTTATTACCCAAATTGGTAATATTTTCCTCCACTTAATCTAAAAAGACAGTCGGTGAATCATCACTAATTAGAATTGGCTCAGTTGTCTCTGAAGCTTCATCTAATATAACAGACGATGAATCCACCAAATCAGCATCATCAGAAGATTCAGAAACTTCATTCGACGTTTCTGATACGTTAGGAGAGTCATTTACATTAACTGAAGAACACCTTGGATTTGGAAGACATTGTTCCTCCAAATAAGATCTAATAAGATCTTCAGGGACTTCATCGACCGTTAAAGTAAATGAATTAAATAATCCATCGTAATCAAACATCCAGTCGGGACCAGTACCAGTTGGCGGAGTAGTGTAACTTTGGCAATCAACGTGATACCATTCTTCCACACAACCTAAAGAAATATTGAATATCCGCTTCTTAGGAGAGTTGTATCCCAAGAAATAACCCTCAAAAGCTTTCTCATCGAATTTTCCAGCAACTTTCTTCAAAATAGTACACGGACACCCGAATGGCTCCAAATACTTTAAGTTCGGTTTACGATTATTCCGAAGCTCGTAACTCGTCTTCTTGAGCTTCTTTACAGTTAGTACACGATTCAGTGAGTAGCATGCGATATTCACAGCTTCATTCAAGAATTGAACAGGTAGCTTTGAATCAGCGAGCATCGTTCTTGCAGTTTCAATCAGCATACGATTCTTTCTTTCAGATACACCATTCTGTTGAGGACATAAGGTGCACTGAATTCCCATGAGTAACGTGAGAAATCATCCGTTACCACCAAACAGTAAAAACCTCTAGCAATACTGGCACGGTTCACCGGACCGAAGAGATCCATAAGAAGTCGTTCCAGATGAGTAACGATCGTGTTTAGTGACTTGCTTAGATGTGATTTCTTCTTTTGTTTCCCCTTCTTGCACGCGACGCAGTGATCATTGAACTTGAAGTGATTGAGGGACACACCATCCACTAAATCGTTAGATATAAAAAAGTTCATTTTTCGTAAGTGAATGTGTCCCATACGTCGATGCCAAAGAATAGAATCTTTCTCAGTAGCTTTTGATACGAAGTGTAAGGCCCCGAACCCCGGGAAACCCCACAGTTGGTAATCATACAAAACACTTGAGAAATTAAATAATCTTAAAAACAATTCTTTGCATTAAAATAGCATTACAGAGTATAATTTGGCGGAAAACGTGAATAGATGAATAAGTTCCCAAAATCAAAATTAATTATAACTTTTAAAAGTCTTTTGAAATAAAAGGTTTGTAAGTAATTCTTCATTCCAGTATGCCCTTCACCGTCCAAGTAGCTCCGTGCACGTCCAAGCGATAAGGCATCCTCTTCCTAACCTGAAACTCACACTAACATGCACACAAAGTCAGCTTAAGCTGAGTGAGTTCAAGTTTTAAATAAGTAGCAACAGTTTTAATAATCATTCCAACGGTTTTAAAACGGTAAACGGAAGTACATCGGTTAGGTCACCACATTCAAATAAATAATCATCCTTACATTTGAGCATCTCTATACGTGCATTCCTATATATATCACTATATATATATATAACATTCAATAATTACATTCAGGGCCGAGAAAACGTACAACCCAAACACGTAACATTCAGCGCATGCAAACACAAAGTAGGCATACGCAACCTTCAGTAGTCGAGACGACTACAAACATTCAGGGTCGAGCAAACGTACAACCCAAACACGTAACATTCGGCGCGTGCAAACACAAGGTAGGCATACGCAACATTCAGTAGTCCAGACGACTACAACATTCGCCAAATAATGGTCATTCTAAATATATATAAATATATATATATACATACACATTCCATAACATTCCAATGCTTACCGATACTAGCAAGCCTATGTAAAACCATTCAAAACATTTCATCAAGTAAGAAAAACACTTAGGTGTGCATGCTAGCCCAAAACTTAAAAAGAGTTAAACGGGGCATCGAGAACTCACCTGAAATCAATCGAACACTTGCAACGAGCTATGAAAATCCTTAAGTGCACAATCACAAGCAAGGGCCTGTAAATTATACACAACACGTTACAAAACTAGACAGTAAGAACACTCTTGCCTAATGGGCCGTTCAAACCCCACTTGGCCCATGGCCCAACACTTGGCCCAAGTCCCAACAACTTGGCCCAAGGCCCAACAACTTGGCCCAAGGCCCAAAGATAGTCAAATCGGGTCGAATGCGCGTGCAATAAACCTTAAAACCATTTATTAACAAATCAGCCCCGAATGGACCAAATTCCATTTTAAATCTTTTCATTCATCAAGATTATGGCACCCGAGTTGATAGGGTTGACGGTTCCTTTTTACGACTCTTACTTTAACGTTTAAACCAAAATTCGCGCACCGCCGACTCGATTGACGAAGCACTAACCCCAACAGCCCCGAGCATTAAAAAATAATTTTTCCACAGCCCTTAAACCCCCCCTAGGGCTGTACAAACGGATTCGGTCGGTCACCCGATTAATTAACGCATCAAACTCAAAAATGTGCAATTCTACACCCGATAATCCCTAGTTTTCGAACTAAAATCGATTGACCGACCTAAACACCTCCATTGGCCATGAAATTATAATATGATGTACATGTCATACCTAGAGGGATGTTGATGCAAAAACCTCACTCGAAACAGCCCCGGAAAAGCTCAATTGGGCAGCCACCTAGTTAGCCTACAACACAACGTTTTTCGATCAATACGCGCAATATGAGGACCAATTAACGTGAAAAAGACTTGGGGAATCGTAGTACATACCTTGAATTGAAGTTCTAAGGCTTAGAATTGGCTGCATAAAAGAGAATTGTGGGTCTTGGGGCTGCTCTAATCTGCCGATCCCAACAATGCAAGAGCTAAGGTTAGGTTTTTTTGTTATAACATAAGATGTTACACTCTAGTCCCTCTAGATTGGAGTGTAAGGCAAAATGGAAGGAAGTGTTAGGTTCTTAACGTACCGGGATGGCGTGAAGGCTTCCGAGAAACGTCGGTTAAGTCCCGAGAGTTATACATACTCTACAAGCTTTAGTTCTTGAAACCGGAATTAACGGGTGTTACAAGTCCACCCCCCTTACAATGGGATTCGTCCCCGAATCCCGATGCGTCAGGAACAACTGCGGATAATGCTTCATCATTTCGTCTTCGGACTCCCAAGTGGCCTCAGAACCCCTACGGTGTTTCCACTGTACCTTCACCTGTCAAACCACCTTATTTCTCAAACGCCTCTCCTGCCGGTCAAGAATAGCAATCGGTAGTTCAACGTAGTTCAGCTTACTATGGAGTTCAAAATCATCGAGAGGCACATAGGCATCTTCATCCGCTAAGCATTTCCTCATATGGGACACGTGAAAAGTAGGATGAATCCCCGCGAGCTCCTGGGGCAATTCCAACCTATATGCTACCTCACCGACTCGGGCCAATACACGAAACGGGCCAATAAACCTTGGGCTGAGCTTCCCCCTCTTATGAAAACGAATAATGCCCTTCCAGGGAGAAACTTTTAACATAACCCGATCCCCAGCCTCAAACACAATAGGCCTTCGCCTTTTATCTGCATAAGACTTCTGACGATCCTGCGTGGCCTTCATACATGCTTTAATCTTGTCGAGTTTCTTAGTCGTAGCCTCGACCAACTCCAAACTACCCAACTGCTTCTGACCAATAGAACCCCAACAGATTGGAGTCCTGCACCTCCTACCATACAACATCTCAAACGGTGGCATCCCAATCATGGCGTGATAACTGTTATTATACGAGAACTCTACCAACGGTAAGTGACGGTCCCAACTACCACCAAAATCGATAACACAAGCCCGCAACATATCCTCGAGAGTCTGAATGGTCCTCTCGGACTGACCATTCGTCTGCGGGTGATAAGCAGTACTGATGAGGAGTTTGGTGCCCATTTCCTCGTGAAACCTTTTCCAAAATCTGGAGGTGAAACGCGTATCCCTATCCGAAACAATAGATACCGGTAACCCGTGCCTAGAGACGATCTCACGAATAAACACATCGGCCAACTGCTCAGAATTAAAAGTCTCTCGAATCGGCAAGAAGTGAGCACTCTTGGTCAGTCTGTCCACGATTACCCAAATAGTGTCGTAGTTACCCCTAGGAGTACGAGGCAGTTTAGTCACGAAATCCATGGTGAGATGCTCCCATTTCCATTCAGGTATTTCCAACGGCTGAAGTTTCCCAAACGGCTTCTTATGCTCGGCCTTAACTTGCAGACATGTTAAACACTTACTTACATACTGAGCCACCTCGAACTTCATCGCAGGCCACCAATAATTCTTTTTCACGTCTTGGTACATCTTGGTCGCGCCCGGATGAATGGAATAGCGCGACTGGTGCGACTCATCTAAAATTTTATCTCTGAATCCCCCATACCGCGGTACCCATAAACGACCATCCTTATACTTCACCCCGTCCCCGACGTCTTCCAACAATTTCTCCTGACCCCAAACACGTTCTGACATAATCCATTCCACCTGCAACGCTTCACTCTGGACGTTGGCTATTTGCTTCAAAATTTCGGGTCTGAGAATAAGCTGGTAGGATTTCACCCGAATAGGTTTTGGTCTCTCCTTCCGGCTTAACACGTCGGCCACTACGTTAGCCTTACCCGGATAGTACATGATCTCCAAGTCGTAATCCTTAATCAACTCCAACCATCGACGCTGTCGCATATTCAGTTCCTTTTGCTCGAAGAAATACTTTAAGCTCTTATGATTGGTGTAAATAGTGCAAGGAACACCGTACAAATAGTGCCTCCACAACTTAAGCGCAAACACAACCGCTGCCAGTTCTAAATCATGGGTAGGAAAATTCACCTCGTGAGGCTTTAATTGCCGTGAGGCATAAGCGATGACTCGACCTCGCTGCATCAAAACACACCCAAGCCCCTGATAAGAGGCATCAGAATAGACCACCAAATCATCAGTGCCATCAGGTAAAGCTAAGATCGGGGCATGCGTAAATCTGTTCTTCAACTCGAGAAAAGCCTCCTCATGTTCCGTACCCCAAACGAACTTAACACTCTTCTTAGTCAGCTTGGTCAGTGAAGAAGCAATTTTTGAAAAATCGGGAATAAAGCGACGGTAATACCCCACCAAACCCAGAAAACTACGGATTTCGGTTAGAGACTTAGGAGACTCCCATTCATTCACGGCTTCCACCTTGCAGGGTCAACCAGAATACCACTCGGGTTAATAACATGGCCCAAGAACTGAACCTCACGTAACTAGAAGGAACACTTAGAAAATTTCGCATACAATTTGTTCTTTCGCAGAGCCTCCAACACTTCCCGAAATGACCGGCGTGATCGGATTCACTTTTAGAGTACACAAGAATGTCATCGATGAATACAATAACCGAGCGATAGAGCATCGGTCTACACACCCGGTTCATA
Source organism: Bidens hawaiensis (assembly GCF_021521415.1). Lineage (NCBI taxonomy): Eukaryota > Viridiplantae > Streptophyta > Magnoliopsida > Asterales > Asteraceae > Bidens > Bidens hawaiensis. Next base: position 188,678 of record NW_027494239.1, on the reverse strand, counting down.
AGATCCATGAACGCAGCCGGTGCGTTGGTCAAACCGAAAGACATCACCAGAAATTCGTAGTGTCCATAACGAGTGCGGAAGGCAGTCTTAGGAATATGTACCCCCCGAATCTTCAGCTGATGATACCCGGACCTAAGGTCGATCTTCGAGAACCAACTAGCTCCTTGGAGCTGAACAAATAAATCGTCGATCCTTGGGAGAGGGTACCGATTTTTGACAGTGAGCTTTTTTAATTCACAATAGTCAATGCACATCCGCATGCTACCATCCTTCTTTTTAATGAACAGGACCGGGGCACCCCAAAGTGAGATGCCCGGTCGAATAAAGCCCTTATCGAGCAAGTCTTCCAACTGAGCCATAAGCTCCTTCATTTCATTCGGCGCTAGGAGGTAGGGAGCTCGGGCAACGGGTTTGGCGCCCGGTACAAGGTCTATATGGAACTCGACCTCGCGATCCGGTGGAACATCTAACAAATCATCTGGAAATACGTCCGGGAAATCCAGAACAATAGGAACATCACCGACGGTAATCACCTCGGTATTCACATTCATAGCATACGCCAGATACGCCCCGCACCCCCGCTGCATCAACTTCCTCGCCTTAAGCATGGATATAATATGTGGCGTCGCAAAATTCCAATCACCGAAGACCGTAATTTGAGTCCCATCCGGGGCCCTTAGACGAACGAGTTTCTGACCACAAATGATCTGCGCATCAACATTCGCGAGCGAATCCATCCCGAGCACCACGTCGAAGCAGCCAAGCGGCATCAAATACAACTGCACTGGAAATCTATACCCAGACAACTCGATGGAACAACCCTGAATAGCCCTAGACACGGACACGGATTTTCCTATGGCGACCTCAACCTCAAACACATCGACTACACGCTCGGGCGATTTGTTCAACAAGGAACAGAAAGCGGTAGACACAAAACTTCTACTAGCGCCCGAATCAAATAAGACTGACGCCTGTAATTCATCAAGTAGAAAGGTACCTAGGACAATATTATACTACTGCTTAGCTACACGATCAACACATACGAGTTCAAAGGAATAAAAAATTATAACGGTGGAATGAAAGCTAAATAAGGAAAAAGTACCTGAAACGACTTCTGCATCCCCTTTTGCTTTCTTCTTGGAGATGTTGAAGGCCCTCGCCCTGGCCTTCGGCTTCTCATCCATCTTCCCTCTTGAGGAAGTCCCCTGACCGGACCCCCCCCCCACCTTACTGGTAGGACAGTTTGATGACAAGTGACCAGAACCCCTGCAGCGGAAACAAGTCAGAGTCGGGCACTCGTAATGGGGGTGCCCAACCTTATCACAATGAAAACAGGTGCCGGACCCACTCTTACACTCCCCCTTGTGTATTTTGCCGCACTTCTTGCAATTAACGAACGCCGCATCCCTCCTAAACTCAGAATTTTTGGTCTTCACCCTCTTGCCAGACGAACTAAAATTGTTTCCCCCAGGCCTCTTACCATACGAATTAGTGTTCCAGGTCTTCCTAGCCTCGTTCGGCGGTAACTTCTCCCTCTGCTCATACAATGTACCTGACAAGGTAACCACCGAGTGAAATGAGTTCATGTCGGTGGTCACCACACCCCTACGAACATCCACCGGGAGGCCCTTCACATACTTCTTAATCCTTTTTGCCTCAGGGGTAACCAGATCGGGACATAAGCGAGCCATCTTGTTGAACTTTGTGGTATACTCCCGATGCGACATAGTACCAGCCTCCAAGGTCAAGAATTCTTGTTCTATCTTATCCAATTCATGCGGAGGACAAAACTGATCGAGAACCAATTTCTTCAACTCATCCCACGTCATCCTCCTAATCGAACGATCACCCATAGCTTGCACCAAGTTATCCCACCAACATAGTGCCTCGGAACGAAACGAGGCAGTAGCATAAGTCACCATATCCTCCCCCTTGCACTTACTAACCCTCAGAACAGCCTCCATCTCTATCACCCACTGATGTGCTACCAATGCATCTTTAATACCATCGAAAGAAGGGGGTCGCATTTCTTAAAGTCCCCATACGAGCAACCCCGGGTCGATACACTAACTGTCCGCACCTCATCTTCATCCCCACTCGGCACATACACTTCCTCTTCCTCTTCGACCTGTACCTCCTTACTCTTCCTTCCCCTATCCGAACCCTTACCAACCAGTGATTCCTCCATGGCCCTGACGGCCTCAGCAACGATCTCAGGAATGGCGCTATGGAGCACCTGGTAAACCTTATCCGCGATAGCCGCGCGCAAAGAAGGATCTAAGGCGGGGTTGTCCCCCTCCTCACGAATCGGGGTCTCCTCCCGTCGGGGAGTAGGAATCTCTCTTTCGGCTTCGGCACGTGGCTTACGACCATGGCCGCGAACACTAGGACCACCTCTCTTAGAAGTTCAAGTATTAACCATGACTTATCCCTACAAAGACAGAATTTTAACACGGTCAAGTACAAGTGGTAATAAGAACATGTAAGATAAGGGTAAACTGCTAATGACGTTGATCAAGTGTAATTAGTCGTTTACTTTACCCGCCCGTCCTAACCACCCCCTGCCCCTAACCTCGTTACCTTCCATCTAACACTTAAACAGTTAATCACACACTGGAAACTTTTAAACTTAAAGCAATGACTAATAATCTAAAGTTACCTCTTGACGTGCAGCTACTCGCGGTGGGCATACTGGTCTCTTTTCATACAGTTCGAGTCCAAGCATTCGGGGATGCTCGGATCCCTCGAACCATGGCTTTGATACCAACTTCTAAGGACACGAACCTCGGGAAACCCCACCGTTGGTAATCATACAAAACACTTGAGAAATTAAATAAACTTAAAAACAATTCTTTGCATTAGTATAGCATTACAGAGTATAATTTGGCGGAAAACGTGAATAGATGAATAAGTTCCCAAAATCAAAATTAATTATAACTTTTAAAAGTTTTTTGAAATAAAAGGTTTATAAGTAATTCTTCATTCCAGTATGCCATTCACCGTCCAAGTAGCTCCGTGCACGTCCAAGCGATAAGGCATCCTCTTCCTAACCTGAAACTCACACTAACATGCACACAAAGTCAGCTTAAGCTGAGTGAGTTCAAGTTTTAAATAAGTAGCAACAGTTTTAATAATCATTCCAACGGTTTTAAAACAGTAAACGGAAGTACATCGGTTAGGTCACCACATTCAAATAAATAATCATCCTTACGTATGAGCATCTCTATACGTGCATTCCTATATATATATACATTCAATAATAACATTCAGGGCCGAGAAAACGTACAACCCAAACACGTAACATTTAGCGCATGCAAACACAAAGTAGGCATACGCAACATTCAGTAGTCGAGACGACTACAAACATTGAGGGTCGAGCAAACGTACAACCCAAACACGTAACATTCGGCGCGTGCAAACACAAGGTAGGCATACGCAACATTCAGTAGTCCAGACGACTACAACATTCGCCAAATAATGGCCATTCTAAATATATATAAATATATATATATATACATACACATTCCATAACATTCCAATGCTTACCGACACTAGCAAGCCTATGTAAAACCATTCAAAACATTTCATCAAGTAAGAAAAACACTTAGGTGTGCATGCTAGCCCAAAACTAAAAAAGAGTTAAACGGGGCATCGAGAACTCACCTGAAATCAATCGAACACTTGCAACGAGCTAGGAAAATCCCTAAGTGCACAATCACAAACAAGGGCCTGTAAATTATACACAACACGTTACAAAACTAGACCGTAAGAACACTCTTGCCTAATGGGCCGTTCAAGCCCAACACTTTGGCCCAAGGCCCAACACTTGGCCCAAGGCCTAACAACTTGGCCCAAGGCCCAAAGATAGTCAAATCGGGTCGAATGCGCGTGCAATAAACCTTAAAACCATTTATTAACAAATCAGTCCTGAATGGACCAAATTCCACTTTAAATCTTTTCATTCATCAAGATTATGGCACCCGAGTTTATAGGGTTGACGGTTCCTTTTTACGACTCTTACTTAACGTTTAAACCAAAATTCGTGCACCGCCGACTCGATTGACGAAGCACTAACCCCAACAGCCCCGAGCATCAAAAAATAATTTTTTCACAGCCCTTAAACCCCCCCCCTAGGGCTGTAAAAACTGATTCGGTCGGTCACCCGATCAATTAACGCATCAAACTCAACAATTTGCAATTTTACACCCGATAAACCCTAGTTTTCGAACTAAAATCGATTGACCAACCTAAACACCTCCATTGGCCATGAAATTATAATATGATGTACATGTTATACCTAGAGGGATGTTGATGCAAAAACCTCACTCGAAACAGCCCCGGAAAAGCTCAATTGGGCAGCCACCTGGTTAGCCTATAACACAACGTTTTTCGATCAATACGCGCAATATGAGGACCAATTAACGTGAAAATGACTTGGGGAATCGTAGTACATACCTTGAATTGAAGTTCTAAGGCTTAGAATTGGCTGCAAAAAAGAGAATTGTGGGTCTTGGGGCTGCTCTAATCTGTCGATCGCAACAATGCAAGGGCTAGTGTTAGGTTTTTTTGTTATAACATAAGATGTTACACTCTAGTCCCTCTAGATTGGAGTGTAAGGCAAAATGGAAGGAAGAGTTAGGTTCTTAACGTACCGGGATGGTGTGAAGGCTTCCGAGAAACGTCGGTTAAGTCCCGAGAGTTATACATACTCTACAAGCTTTAGTTCTTGAAACCGGAATTAGCGGGTGTTACACGAAGCAAGTAGCTGAGGGTGAAACTAGTACATCATAACTCATGTCAAGTATATAAATATCATTTGATCGAGGAGATCGCATGACAACCACGTCTTCAGGAATCATGTATCTCGGTTGAAGGATGACACATTCCTTGTCAGTGAAAATAGTGGTAAATTTCTTATCACAAATTTGTGACACGCTCAACAGATTATGATCCACCTTTTCACAATAATTAACTTTTTCAAAAGTCACTTTCCCGTTTGAAACTTCTCCCTCCTTCGTAATCATTCCACCATGGTTACCAGCAAACGCAATATAACCCCCTTGAATATCTTTGACATTATTCAGAAGATCTAGGTTGCCGGTAATATGCCGAGAACATCCACTATCCAATATCCATTTGTAATTAGACACGGACCTAGATGTACCCTGCATAAACAAGTAAAATGATTAGTTCAAAAAGGCAGCCCAAGCCTCAGTCTTGGGCTCTCCTTTTAATACTTTAGGAGAAAATGATAACTTAACGCTTGTATTCGGTACTTTATAATAAGTGACAAGGTTCTTGTTTGTCTTCTTTAAGTAGCCATCACATATTTTACCCGAATCATTGTTTGAACAAATAGGTTGAGCACGTTCAACACATTTGTTTGATAAATTAACCGAATCAATCCGAATAACTTTCTTCGGATTAACATTCGAATACATTATTACACACTCATCAACATGAGTTTCTTTTATATTTGGAAACACATCAGTCTTTCGAGTTAATGAGCTTTTGATATCATCAATCTTTGTATTACACTTTTTGGAGACATGACCCGGTTCACCACACTGAAACATAACCGAGAGTCCAAAGATTTTGATGGTGTAGCACAGTTAGTCTTTGATAGCAAAGATTCACAAATATCATCTTTAGGTTTTTCAAATGTTACCGACTTTGGAACGTCATGTTTTAAACCCTTTTTGTTTTTATAAAATTCAAGATTTGTTGAATTCGAAGAATTTTCCAATCCTAAAGATTTGACAAATTTAATGTGTTTCAAAACATTACTTTGAGATTTCACTTGAACATTTGCAGATTTTTATTGAAAGAATTTATGTTCAAGGTTGGTAACTTTTGAAGTATCATCTTGATGTACACTTTCAATCATTTCAGGTTTAAGAAGGTTTATAGGAATTTCCTTGTTTGAGAACACTTTTGATAAACCCTTTAATTTAAACACCTTGCCATTTGAAGAAACCAACTAAGGATTGATAAATTTCATCAATTCCTCATCAGTTACAGTCGGTTTACTTGACATCTTTGATGTAGGAGTTACATCAATCTTATTCACTGAACTACCCGACAACTTTGAGTCATGAACCGCCTACTCAAGCCCTTCGGGTTCACACAGAATGTGATTGTCAACAGGTATATCTTTATCTTTGACAATCTCATTTGGTTCAGTCAACTCCTCGATTGAACCATCCAATTCATTTCTGGTGAAAACATTTTTACTTTTGACATGAATTGGTTCACGAGTAGTTTCAGTTGTATCAACATTCTCAGATTTAATAGTAGGTATATCTGAACATTTTTCCACATCGGGAATGCTACTATAATCATGCTTAAAAGGAGGTGGAATTTTGACATATCCCAAACCTTGTTTCCCATTTTTCTTATGTGAATGGTTAACTTCGATTATTTCGTTTAAAAGAAACGAAGAATCTCTAAATTTTCCAAGCTTATTTTTAAGTTCCATTACTTCATTTTCGAGATTAGAAATACAAGTTCGGATTCGAAGAATCTCCTTAAAATGTTGATCAACTTCGATGATCTTACACTGAATCTTAGCTTTAAGATCATGATTGCTTTCAGACAGTTTTTGAATTTTAAGAGTTGATTGCTCAAGCAATTTATTTTCTGTTTGTAGCATTCATTGATCATAAAGTGGTCTTTTGTGAGAGTATTGTTCTGATTTAAGGTTGTTTCAAGTTTGGCTTTAAATACAGCACATTCAGTACAATCAATCATGTCAGTTAACGATTCAGATACATTAGTTTTAGGTTGAACACATACCTCATCAATCTTAGCCATACATGCATAAGATTCAACATGATTAGGGATTGATTCAGTTTGAGAAGACAGACTTTGATCAATATCTGTCTCAGAATCAGATGAATCAGTTCCCTTAGATACATTATCACTGCTAGCATCTTCGAATTTCTTTACTGGTTCAACAATTGCCACATTTGCTTGATTTCCCAACAGACGTTGAGACCAATCGACAACTTCATTAACCACCAAAGCCTGAGTAGCAGTAGACTTATCTTGTTCACCACCAGATACAGTCGTGTTACTCTTATCCCCACCAAATGAATTCTTCCCTGAAGATCTTTCTGAATTGCGTGGCCCAGAATATTCTTTTCTTGGCTTATCACATTCTTTGGCAAAATGGCCAAAGTCCCTGCAATTGTAACATTTCACCTTCAGTTTATCAAATCCGACCCTTTTATTCAAAGCAGGAAGATCTTTCCCAGTACGCTGCATGAATCTCTTTACTTTTCGAACAATAATAGCCATGTTCCACTTGAGATCCATTAATTCAAGATCATCCGGGTCAATTTGATCATAATCTTCATCTGTTAATTCACTTGTGGCAATCTTGCTTCCAACAAGCTGTTCATATGAAGTCATGAAAGCACACAAGAATGCAAACTGTTCAGCCTCTTGCAGATTTACTTTAGGCAAGCTTGATGATGGAGCACTTGTGTTTGCATTAGCTCCATTGGCCATAAAGCATACATTAGGAGAATAGTTTACATTAGGAATTTCTTCTTGAGATTGAGCAAAGAGAGCATTGATTGGTACAGAACCTGAAGAATGATTTGCTGGCAAGGCACCCCCATAGAGTGAAGGGTTTTGAGTTGAAGATTGTTGATTTTGATTTTCTTTCAACGATTTTTGACATTTAATATCAAATTCCCTTTCTTCAATCTTGTTAATGAATTGCACAGGTGTGAGCTTGGTGTTTTGAAAGAAACCGTTTTCTTTCAATACAAATAGAAAAGTTGAATATGAAGGAGGTAAAGCATTCTTCAGTGTATCAATCTTATCTATTTCAGTTGGCTCAAGATTGACACTTGACATCTCCACAATCAAATGACTAAATCGGTTAATCATCTCTTCAACTGTCTCATTTTTCATCAAAATAAAATTTCTAAATTGAAATTTTACGAGAGTCTTCTTACTCTCGAGTGTGTTCCCCAAACTTCTTGTTTTTAAAGTTGTGAACAAAGAAGCACAAATCTTAATTGTACTGTATTGATGAAAAATTTGTTCCGGTAATGCCATAGTAAGAGTTGAGTAGGCTTTAGTTTCACTCTCAAAATCTTTCAATTCTTGAGTTTCATACTCTTTGAATTCCTTGGGTGTCCATCCCATGTAGTCACTTCCTACCAAAGGTGCCGCATATACGTCGTCTAGAAAACGCACACTACTTGGATGCACGAATCCCAAGTGAGCACGGAACCTCGGTTCCCAGCGAGCAAAGTATGACAATTTCAACAATTTGGGACATTTGTTGTGACTTCCAATCTCATTATCCATGGTTAGCATCTGCTGTAGTAATACATTCTGAGAGGCTAATGCATAGTAAGACATGTTTTGGGAAATCATGATGAAACACTGGTTAAACTTCAAGGGTAAATTTTGTCAATTCTTTAAAGTATATTGTTTTACTATTCACATGAATGAGTATAGTAACGAATGAGTGATATTCGTTAACTGAGAATTACTTTAACGAATGAATGATATACGTTAAATGAGAATTACTTTAACGAATGGATGATATTCGTTAAAGATTTTCACGAAAGAATGGCTTAACGAATGGATCACTATTCATTTAGCGAATGAGGTATAACGTATGATTTTTAACGAATCTGCTTGAAACGAAAATGAATGGGTTTAAAGAATGAGCAGTTTGCTTTGCTTTAGCGAATGGGCAGTTAGGTATGAACGAATGGGCAGTTAGATCTTAACGAATTAGTCTTCATCATAACGAATGAGTCTTCAAACATTCAAACTATTTCATTTAGTCCAAATTAGTCCATATCCGTTCGTAGCACCTAAAATTTATGCCAAATTGCTCGGAAATCAATTCCGAACCTCAATAAACTAGTCCGAATTCACAAACAAACCATACTATCCATTCCGAACTCAGACCATACTCTCAATACCTCAATTCAATCTTCAATCAAATACAAACCTCCATTACACAGTGACTTATACCTTAATAATGATTCAATTACACTTAGAACAATTCAATTATCTGTGAAATACCAATCTATGTTCAATTAGAATTGTTAAGCTTCAGTTTAGATCAATTCTTCATGATATTAAACCAATACATGACGAATTAAACGAAGTAATCAACAAAAAATAACGAAGATCAGATCCCTTGGCTCTGATACCACTTGTGAGAACGTTATACAAACGTTTACAAGCCAGGAATCTAGTCGGAAATCGATGCGTTAAGTCTCGTGTTCATTCAATACGTTAAAGGTTGGTTACATTACATGAGGATGAATACATTAGGATGTCTAGAGAGAATCCGGCATGGTAACGGTACATAAACATAAATATGGCACAAATCTCTTCCACTAACTAACTATGGAAGGCTTATTTATAGGCTGGTCTCATTCGTTATACTGTAGTAACGAATGAGACCTCTCATTCGTTAACAAGGTTAACGAATAAGGTTTTTCCATGGCCCATTCGCTAAACACCCTTAGCGAATGGGTATACCTTAACGAATGAGTCTCCATTCGTTACACTGTAGTAACGAATGGGCTCTTACATTAACGAATAGCCTAGTCCTTAACGAATGAGGCCTCATTCGCTAAACATGCTTAGCGAATGAGCCTTTATACATTAAGTGTAAAGACTAAACTACCCCTAGCCTATTCGAACTACTGCAGACACCAAATACGTGCACTTACAGGTATTACCATCGTTTTATTCTCAACTTTTCAAAGATTGCTTCACCCTTTACCGCACTAACTGACGTGTGGCCGAAGCCTCACTCAAAAATAAACCAATTACAACTAAATAGAAAGCAGTAAGTGGGTGTCGAACACAGAGAGTTTGTGGAATGCGTATTTACCAGTAGCTTTATCCGAAAATAAAATTAAACTAAAATTATATTAAAGTAAATTCAGGTTTGATTGTTTGGCTTTTAGATTAACTAAAATAAAATAAGACACTTATAAAACAAATATTCATATTTGTAAACTGATTAAACGAAAGTGATCATCTTGGATTTCAGGTTTAAATCAACACTAATGTTCATGCTTACTAGAAAGAACCACATAGACATAGTTCATGTTTGATTACTTGTTTGTGATAAAAGGGAACTAAGTACTTGGATTATTAAAACGCAAGGTTGTTACCCAATAAGCAATTAACTAATATTCAACCCTAGTTCCTCCCATGATATCTCGATTGCCAACGGCACCAAGAACGTAAGGTTTAGGTTATGATCAAATACAAGCAACAATTTACAATCAATTAATCAAACACCGTAATAACTAAACACACATTGCAAAGTTATTATTCTAGAAATCAAAGCATAACAAGTGTACCAATTAAACCTTACATCCAAGATGATCACCAAAGGAATTAGCCACTCATGGTTTAGTGAATCATTGCTTCAATTCTCTTGTTTATAGCAATCAAAAACAAAATCCAATTATTACAAACCCCAAAATAATATTTTTGTTCTTCACAAATCGTCTCCAAGTGTTCTTGATTGAAAAGATGATAGATGAGAAAGCCAAAACGGCCTATTAAAGAACAAGGCGTCCAGCAGTTACATACGGACCATGGTCCACGGTCAACCTTTGCTCCCACGGTACGGTGAGCTCTGGAAGGTTTGTGTCATTTAAACTGTGGTCCACGGTGTGCACCGTGGGCCACGGTGGAGCTGGTTCCTATTTTTTGTTTTCTTCAAAACTCTCTCGTTCCAGCCCCATTTTCTTCACCGTTTTTGCCTATGATCTTGTTGTTTCGTCCTTTACCTCCTTATACCTGAAATCACACGACATTGTGTAGTAATCCAAATCCTTGAAATTAAACATAAACACACATGATTTAACTAAAATTACTACACTTAAGGGTGGCTCTACAATCCACCCGTCACATTCCCACACTTAAACGTTGCTTGCCCTCAAGCAACACTTGAAACCACAATTGCTTTCAAAACACAACCACCAAACAAACCACAAACCCAGCTCAGTTAAGGTCCCCAATCATACCCTATTCCCTCATTATTAGAGGTTTGCATTAGTATCACATAGTATTATGTTTAAAACATAGAATTTTAGTCAACCTTAACATGCTTTCGGTTTTTATTCACACATAACACACCGTCTCTCATTAACCCTCTTATCGGTGATCATTCCATATTTTCCAATAATACTCAATTCTCCTCGCATACGCTTGTGCCACCATCAAATCTCCACCTATTCATGCTTTAACACAAATGTAAATCAAGAGGTCTTAAAACGGGTTGTAATGGGGCCAGGTGTAAAGGTATGGAATGGGAATATTGAAAGTGACTCACGTGATCTGATCTGGCTTGTTACATCAAAACTAAATAAACTACTATATACACTACCAAATTGTATCACAAACTCGATACACATCACTTTGGATATTGAATCCCAATCTTTTTCTTCTTTTTCTCTTTTTTTTCATCATTCTTTTTTTCAAATAAACTTAAACTTGCATATAAATATGAAATCCACTACTCTCTATTGATTGATATCAAAACAAATACAATTACAAAGAAAAACCTACCAAGCCGGATCGTCTCACAACATACATCGGGGTTAATTAAATAAGAAGAATAAGTCCAAATAGGTTTACTAAAGGAACCAACCCCCCGCCCCTCTCATTTCCCACACTCATATATGTAATGTACGAGGCCCAACCCCCAAAACCCACACTCGCACTCATCCAGACGAGGCTTAAACCTAATTGCCTCTATCACTTTTGTACTTATGCCAAGCTAAGGTCTCGAAATGCATTAATAGCACAAGTTCTAACGGAGAATAACCAATCCATCACCGCTTTCCATTTTCCCAATACTCAAGTAAATATGGATATGTTATGCGGTTTATTATACCGAAAGCATGCTAACTTTGACTAAAATACTTCTCAACCTCATTTTTTTTAAAAACAACTAAGCAAACTTGACTTTGAGGAAATTATGACCATGAAAAAGGACCAAAACTTTACCCCTGCTATCTTACCACTTTCCGGTGTTTTTCTTTCAATTGTCCTCTTTTTTTTTAATTTTTAAATTTTTTTAAATTTTTAATGAAAAATTTCCCATCCCCACACTTGGGATACATTGTCCCCAATGTATGGTTTTGAGGAAGTAAACACACACAAAACACCACCTCTTTCCAACCCGTAACACTAAGTCAAATGTTTCATCCTCCTCCCTTCCACCCAAATACTAAAACCGAAACACAAAATAAACAAATATACAAATAATATACAAAACACATGCACCTGACATGACGAAGTCCCCCTCAATAGTAGGGTGGTTATGGCGGCCTGAAGATGGGGGTCATGAAGTCCGAAAATTCACCAAAATTGAACGCTCCACTTCCTCCGCTACTACCTTCTCCAGATGATGGTGGTGGTGGCGCCATTGACTGCATCGGGTCCACCCACATGGAATGATGCAATGGTGGTTCGGGATAACGCCCTGTACAGTCATATGGTGGGAGAGATGTGTAATCCACACTTGGTGGATCAGGAACAACCGGTTCACCGGCATGCAACTGATCATGTATTCTTCTATTTCTGTCATCCAAATAACGCATGTTCATCTTTTGTTCTCGCCCATAGGCTTGGGCACGATTCCATATCTTTAACCGGTCATGCCTTTCCTTTTCAGCTCGTTCATGGTATGCACCTATAAATGTTTAATGGTCAAATAAAGCTCTAGATTCTTCCGACCAATTACCATATGTGGAAGGCCTATGCCTTTCCACCACATCATTAATCGAACCCATATGGGCCCAATTTTCCCCATATGAAGCATATCCAGTCGAATAATCCCAACCCCCATGTTCGGAACTACTACCACCACCCATCTCATGATCACCTGCCACCTCCATATCCTCTGTGTCACTTAGTTCCTCTACTATTTCTTCCGACTCTTCATCTGACTCCGGTTCAACATCTTCCCTCAACACTCTCCATCTCACGTTTTCATTCTTCAACTGATGATACCTCTCACTCTTTGTGTATTTCCAGCCTTGACCCAAATCCTCCAACTTATGTTCCTTGAAATTTTTTGTTATTCCAACTGCACCATCCTGAATAACCCCATGATACTTTAACAGTGCTGTAATCAATCGACAATGAGGAATTAACTTTCTTTTATTAATCTCCCGACTGATCCAGATGTTCATCATAACCAAATAACAAAAAGAAATGAGTGGGCCTCCGTTCATCAAAGCATATAGAATAGGAATATCGCTATTCCTGACTATTGAAATATCTCCCCTTCATGGCACAACATTAGATAGAAAGATTATCATTAATAACCTTGCCTCAATCTTCAAGTCTCTTCTTCTAAAATTTGATCCCGTGCCTCTACCTCCTTTCAACACCGACGATAACATATTAAACCATTGTGGATGTTTGTCGGGATTGTCAAACGAATCTTTGACCGATGGATAGACATATGAATTGGATGGCTTGTTATCAAACAAGGGAATTTTATTAAATGTCTCAAAGGACATCACCACTTGAATTCATCCCACGGTACCAATTAACTTCATATCCGACCCCTTCTTAAATGGTGGGCACCTCAAGGTAGATACCCATTCCTCGATCTCCATATCATATAGCGTGTTGCTTTCTTCATCATAACATTTAAGGGCAGCTTCCCACCCCAACGCTTCAAATCTGTTAAATACACCAAATGCTTCAAACCCCAAATCAGTTACTTCCTTTTCACACATAAATGCTTCGTTTCTATCTCTCAAAGTGCTCAATTTATCCTTAAACAGCTCCGGTTGCCATTCCATAGCATAGCTTGATAATAGCCCACCTCTCTAGTCGGGTTTTGGAATTTGCACCTGTACTTGTTCTTATTCCTCTCGCAACCGTTGTCTCTTGGCTTGAGCAGCCCGGCCACTAGCTGCTGTAGCCTTTCCCTTTCTTTTATCCGAAGTTCTTTCCATCTACACACATAAACCACCAAAACAAACCAATTCAATTCGATATGTTCCTCCCCACACTTGCTTGTTACCATGGTTGTGGATAATCAACTCGTTATTCAATTAACCAATATCTCCAAATTCCACTAAATGCTTAATTTTTCAATTTTCTAATATGAATTCATACTTTTTAAGCATTTATCTATTATCCACAACTACAATGTACAACCATTATAACCAAACAAGCAAGTGGGTATACTCAAATCACTTCTACCTTACAATTATTGCAAAGTATACAAGGAATTGGCACAGAACATACCTCAGTTGATGTTAATATGCTAGACAAGGATGTTTATACAAACAAGCAGAAAACCCCCAAATCCTTTGAAATTTTCGGAATCCCACTTCCTCAACACTTAGATTAACACTTAGTAATTGACGAAAATAGGGTTTGTTTGGTTAAGCTTCACAGAAAATCACTCAAAATAGGGTTAGCACCCTTTGATTTTTGATAATTATGTGAAAGAGATTATGGTGAAATGAGGGTTTGAGAAAGAGTTTATGAAGATGAAGATGATAGTTGGTAGGATAAGTGGTTGAGATGTGTTGTAAAAGAAAAAAATAAAACCCTTTTCTTACCTTAAACCCGTTCGTTTGCTGTAGAAAGAGCCACACCGTGGGCCACGGTGTGAACCGTGGTCCACGGTTGACCAGAGTCAACTGTGTTAATGAGCAGGACCATGGGCCACGGTCTGAACCGTGGTCCATAGTTGAGTTGAACCAAACTGGGCAGAGTGCACCGTACCTTGGAGGATAGCTTGACCGTGTCCTACTCTAGGTTAACCATGGGCCACGGTCAACACCGTGGTCCATGGTGTACAATTTTTTTATTTAGAAATCAATATGGTAAAGCAATTAATTCAAAAGTATTTACAAACTAAAAATTCAAAATTAAAAATTACCCTACCCCCCATGAAAACACGGTAAAAAAAACCATACGAATTTCCCCACACTTGAATCGGACACACTCCCGAAGAGAAAGGTAATTTTAAAAACAAATTTAAACAAAAATTATATTACACTATACCACAAACCTGGACTTTTACGTGGTGGAGACATCCGGTGAGCTTAAGAGGAAACTCACCTTGTCATTGTCAAGTATGTTCACATCTTTCCCCTCTAAGTACGGTTTGAGATGATGTCCATTCACAACTTGTTTAACTTGACTTTGCATGTCTTCAATCTCTACATCACCAAACCTCCTGACTCTTGTGATCAGATACGGGCCCATCCATTTGCTTTTAAGCTTCCCGGGAAACAACTTGAGTCTTGAATTATAAAGCCACAGTTTTTGCCCAACCTCAAATGTTCGTTTCCGTATCTTAGCATCATGCACCCTCTTTAATTTCTCTTTGTAATTCGAAGCACATTCACACGCCTCATCCCGGATTTCCTCCAACTCGTTCAATCTCAACTTCCTCAACTCACCGTCTTCATTGTAATCCATATTGACATTTTTAATTGCCCATAACGCCCGGTGAGCTACTTCCATTGACAAATGACAACTCTTCCCATACACCAACCGATAAGGAGTGATACCAATCGGTGTCTTGTAAGCCGTACGATAGGCCCACAATGCATCATCCAACTTAATCGACCAATCTTTTCTATCGACCCGAAACGTCTTCATTAAAATTTTTTTAATTTGTCGATTAGAAACTTCAACCTGGCCGCTTGTTTGAGGATGGTAAGGTGTTGCAATTCGGTGATTAACACCATAGCGCTTCAACAATTTGCCAAATGCAAAGTTTTTGAAATGCGATCCTTCATCACTTATGATAACTCTAGGAATCCCAAATCTTGAGAAAATGTTGGATTGAACAAACTTACACACCACGGAATGATCATTAGTTCTTGTTGCAACCGCTTCGACCCACTTTGACACATAATCAACCGCAACAAAAATGTAAAGGTACCCGCATGAGTTTGGAAACAGGCCCATGAAATCTATGCCCCACACATCAAAAATGTCAACAACCAAAATGGGTTGTAAAGGCATTTCATTCCTTTTTTATATACCCCCCATTCTTCGGCAATTTAAATAATGCCGAGCATATTCATTAGCATCCTTAAAAGTCGTTGGCTAATAAAACCCAAACATAAGTACCTTATACCCCGTTTTGAAACCACTAAAATGGCCCCCCCATGCTGATGAATGGGCGTGTTTCAAAATCTCTTACACTTCATTCTCGGGTACACATCTTCTAACAACATGATCCGCTCCAACCTTGAAAAAATCCGATTCATCCCAAATATATTGCTTGACTTGGGCCGTGAATTGTTGCCTCCTTTTCTTGGACCAATATTCCGGAATCGCACCCGTGGCCAAATAATTGACATAATGAGCATACCACCGTGCGGTTGAAACAACAAGCAACTGTTTATCCAGAAATTTCTTATTTATTTCCATCAGATCATCAAAACCTTCAAGTGTAATTCGCGAAAAGTGATCCGCTACTACATTCTCACATCCCTTCTTGTCACGGATTTCAAGGTCAAATTCTTGTAACAATAACACCCATAGAATCAAACACGGTTTTGCATCTTTCTTTTCCATCAAATATCTCACCGCACTATGATTCGAGTACACCACAACTTGACTTCCCAAAATATACGAACGAAACTTATCTAAGGCATACACCACCGCAAGCAACTCCTTTTCGGTAGTGGTGTAAGATAAAGTTTTGCTCACATAATAAATCACCACCGGTTTCTTATCCACTCTTTGACCCAAAACCACTCCAACCGTGCTATCACTAGCATCACACATAATCTCAAATAGATTTAACCAATCTGGTGATTGTAGAATTGGTGCTTGCACTAACTTCTCCTTCAAACTGTCAAACGCTTGCAAACATTCATTAGTAAACTCAAAGGGGACATCCTTTAATAGGAGATTACATAAAGGTTTTGAAATTGCACTAAAACCTTTAATGAATCTCCTATGGAATCCAACATGTCCCAAAAACGATCTCACACCTTTGACATTTTTCGGGGGTGGCAAAGATGAAATTACTCTAATCTTAGCTTGATCAACTTCCACCCCCTACTTGAAACCACATGACCTAACACAATACCTTCTTGTACCATGAAATGACTTTTCTCCCAACTTAACACCAAGTTTGTCTCAACACATTGTTTTAAAACTTTTTCTAAATCATTGAGACAAGACTCAAAAGTTGAGCCAAAAATGGAAATGTCATCCATAAAAACCTTAAGTGAATCCCCGAACATGTCTGAAAATATGCTCATCGTGCATCTTTGAAAAATGGCCGGGGCATTACACAATCCAAATGGCATCTGATGTGTTGAAAACACACGTATTTTCCGCACGTTTTATCTACGTATTGTATTATATTTTATATGTTTTAACTCGTCTTAGATAGGTTTTACATACATTTATTAATCTTGTAGGTTTTGGGTAAAAGAAAGGAAGAAACCGGGACTTTTCGAGCATTTTACGAGCCTTTTACGCATACAAGTTCAAGACAAAGCTCAAGGCCCAGCCCGTATGCATCATGGAGGCCCAAACCTTATATCATATTATAATATAAAAAAAATTAAAAAACCCTAAGGCTGAACAGTAGCAGCGATTGGCAGAAAACACAGCAGCAAAGGAGGAGCAAAAATCTTTTTTCGGTTAGGGTTTGAAGCTTGTGGCGGCTAGGGAAGGAAGAAGACACAAGAACCAAGACTCGGGATCATTCACCATCAGTTTTTACAGCCACGAGCAGCCCATAAACATCCATATCCTTACACCTTTTTCATTGTTCAAATACTTTGACTTACTTGTTCAATTGATTAGTAGTTTTGCAATTACTTGAGATATTGACTTGTTATTGATTAGTATTGATTATTGAATGTTTGAATTAATCTTTAAGATGAGTTTATTAATGGTTTTATTAAAGGTTCCTGGCTGTCCAATTATGATTCCTGGCTAAACTTGTTAGTTCTACCTAGGGATGATGATTATTGTTAATATTTGATGAGCCAGTTGGATTGTTTGATTGCTAGACGTATTTTGCTATTGTAAAGTTTGATTTAGACTTCAAATAGGTTGTGTTTAAGGCTGGAATTATTGGTTAATTTATTGCATAAACCCCGTGTGTTGATTGATTAGTTTTGTATTGATTGATCGATGCATAGTTTGATTCTAGACTTGGTGTTTAGGGTTTGTTTGCGGCAGGAACAACCGTAGGGTTTTGTTGCATGATTAATTGATTTAAGTATAGCAGTTAGGCACCTTCTTTGAGACCGAGAGGTGATAGGAAGTTAGGGTCATCTCTGTAGGCTCCTGGACGGATCGTACACGGGATGTCGCTATCTGCGCAGGTGCGGAATCCCTGCGTAGTTAGATACGAGTGCAGAATACTTATAAATCAAACACACGAGCAATGAACGAACACGTTATATTGATAACTCGAACACGTGACACTAGGTCACTATTACAGACTGACTTGTAAACACGTAACACGCTCACTGAAACAACTGAAACGAAACCTAACCAACTACTTAAACTGTTACAGCGATCTGTTTAAATAGACACGACAACTTCGCCTCAGGCGAAGTTGTCTTTAACTTCGCTTGTTCAACAA
This sequence comes from Bidens hawaiensis, assembly GCF_021521415.1. Taxonomy (NCBI): domain Eukaryota; kingdom Viridiplantae; phylum Streptophyta; class Magnoliopsida; order Asterales; family Asteraceae; genus Bidens; species Bidens hawaiensis. Next base: position 170,065 of record NW_027494239.1, on the reverse strand, counting down.
GTTCGCCTGAGCGAACTTGTTGACAACTTCGCTTGTTACAAAAACATAAACATAATCAAAAACATAATTACATTACAGACTCGATTACAAACGTTAGACTATGAACTACTGACACACATGTACCAACAGACTCCCCCTTGGCAGTAGCTTCATATCTTGATCTTCAAATCTTGAGTCTTGTAATCTTGCATCTCTACGCGTGCGCTCCCTCTCTAACACACACCGACACCACCCGTTGATATTTCCTAGCTTGATCCTTCCAAGCAGGAATGTAGAAGATCTTCTTCTCGTTGAGCACCTTCAGATCAGCCTGCGATAGATTAACAAGATGCATCGGGTCGTAAACCCTAAGCACTTCTTGTTCATCCTCATCTTCCATAACCGCTTCAGCTGTCTCACAGTCCACAAACCACCATTTTAGGTCTTTGAGCACGTCCTTGGGCATGAGCTTCATCGGTACTTCTTTAAGGCACCGGATCGGTTTATATTTCATATCCATCCAAGGTTTTCCATCAACTCTCAGACCCCAATCCTTGTCTTCGACAAGTTTCCCCTTTTGTGGTCTCATCAGCTCAAACTTCTTCTCCTTAATACACTCCTTCCACACGATCTTCCCGATGATTCTAGCCATGTTGTCTTCACTTCGGTTTATCAATCCCAATCTGGCTAAATCTTTTACCTCACATTCAGGCAGTGTGTTTAAAGATCTCAACGTTCTCCTGAAGTACTGAATTCCATCGTATCTTTTGATCACGAAGAGCCGCAGCTGCTCATCATATATCCAGCAGATAATACCTTTCTTTGCTTCTGCGTATCCCTTAATATTGTAACTCTTTTTGAACATTTTAGGGATCGCCGGCTTCTTCGTCTTTATGAACCAGTGAGCACAACCTTCCTTCCAATTCGGTTGTTCCTCCCATTCAGTATCTTCCTCAACAGTCTTATCACCCATCTCTGGCATCTCAACCTCCGGAATCTCGTGTTCCACGGAGTCATCTACAATTTCCCCTTCCTCTATCACATTCTCAACAGTAATTTGTTCTCCGATCCTCTCGATCTCATCAACCGGCAGCACATCTTCTTCAAACATAAACTCATCATCATCCTCATCCAGCTCTTTTAACGCGTCGATCACATCTTCAACATCAGCATCATCATCAACATCTACCACGTCGTCACCGGCTGCGCTTGTAGACTCCCCCTCAGCTGTGGAAGCCCCAAGAGCCTGAGAGGTTCATGGCAGCTCACCACCTGCACCTTCCGGTGCATTGGGATCATCGTCTTGATCTTCTCTCCGTTTTGTCCTCAACTCATCTCCCCTACAAGTCTTCTCCCCCTAAGATGCCAAGAATGCCTTGAAGGCATCTATTACTTTCCCGTGTTCAACCAGGAGGGAGGCTTGCAGTCGATTGGATTCCACTAGGCTTTGAATGGTCTTTGTCTGTTCAGCAACAATCCGCTCTAGTGATGCAATCCTTTCGGAGTCAGAAGTAGGCGTTGGAGTTGGCGGGACATCAGCAGCAGAAGTGACCGCAGGTGGTACACTTGGTAACCCTGCAGTAGTAGTGATGGTCGACTCAACAAATCGTGCAACTACCACCGGTGGAGTAAGCGATTGGGGTGGTAGAGACACAACTGCTGGGGCCGACGTCTCGACGGCAGTAACCTGTGCTGTAGAAGGAATAAGAGACATACCAGACAAGGCAGGTGGAGCAAAACGTACCAGCCTTGAAGATTCTCCAGCTCCCGAACCCATACCTGTCCGTTCTCTTCTTGAACGCCTGAGCACTAGTTGAACTGCTTCTTCTTCATCAACTTCCTCATCATCCTCGTCAACAGTTCTCGGCCTCTTTCCAGTCGTTCTCTCCCGAGACACCATCAGTCATCTCGCTTCAGCAAAAGTTTCGTCAAGATCGGAATCAGCTACCGAAGTAACTGCTCTAGTAACTTCCATGACCTGAGAACCTGAGACATCCATATCAAACAATCCATGGCCGCTAAAAGCAGCATCAAGATCTACTTCTTCAGTAGTAGGCACAGCAGGAGATACAGCAGCTGGCACAGCAGCAGAGGCAACAGTAGATACAACAGGCGCAGCTGGTACAGCATGGGGTGCTGCCGCCTGATGTGGCTGTGGGTCTCTGAACTCGTCCCCTCCTGCAGGAACATACCCCGGGTTGATAAGATACCCGAACAGTGGAGTATGCCTGGGACGCAGCTCAGGCTTGCTACGTGTGCTCGAGGTCCGACACTGAGCGAAGATACGTTTCGTCACACATTCGACGTATCTTGTAGGGCGTCTCTGCGGTAGCGACGGAGCGACATGATTGAGGATCATCTGTAAGAACCGAGGATACATAATAAATCGCTCGCGCGCCACAGCCCTCCTCTGACGATCAATCTCGTAAAATATCAGCTGACTAAATGAATATCGTCGGTTGTAGGTCAGGGCAATCATGGCAGACTGCATCGTCGCGCCCATCCCATCAGTTCCTGCCTTCCTCCCAAACATGCATACAATCAAGACATGCATTAGGAAGCGCCACTGATCTCGTAAAAAACCTTTCCTCCTTTGTGTGTCCCCCAACGGACCCGAATAACCCATCCTCAGATACACCCCATCACGAAAAGGAGCTACAAACTCCGTTGGGTCATCCCTTGTCTCTTCTCCAAACTGCAAAGCCAACCGTATATCTTCAGAAGAAAACTGTATAGCATGACCATTTACGGTTGCTCGCATCACCGGGGGCTCAGGCCTGCAATCATAATATACCGTCTGCCAAAAGTCTTCTATGTTAGGCAGTGAAATGGGCAGGGTATTTGTGATCGCATGAAAGATCCTTGAGCGCTGGAGAAAAGTGATTATCTCCCTGTAGTCTTCCACGCCCCTTGCATCTGGATCTAGCGTGATGTACTGGTTATGGGCCGGAAAGAACTGTCGTTGATCATCACCGTCGTCACCACCAGCACCGCCAACAGCAGCCATATCTGCACAAAACGAAACAAGTTAGACAACGTTTAAGCAACTCACAAGTTCGCTTTGTACCACGAGCGAAGTTGTGATTAAACCTGTACAGGCGAACTTAAAGGTGAGGCGAAGTTGGGAACAACTTCGCTTCATCTGTAAGTTCGTCTAAAACCTGTTAAGTGAATTGATATAGGCGAAGTTGATGATAACTTCGCCTTATCACAACATCGCCTCAGGCGAACTTGAGTTCAAGGCGAAGTTACGGGTAACTTCGCCACAGGCGAAATTAAGCGTCAGGCGAAGTTGCGGATAACTTCGCCTAAACCCTAACTTCGCCTGAATCTGAAACGGCGGCTGTTCAGATTCAATCGGCCAAGATCCGATGATTTCGCAACGTTTTGACGATCCAGGAGAGAATAACACAACATATTAATGGTTTTGAGACGTAAAGTTCGTCCATGAACACGTATCACAAGGTTGAAAAACTAGGTTTTGAAGGTCCGACGACCCGAGGTCTCGAACCGGGTAAAACGATAAAGAACGAGTATGTTTGTGAAAGATATCGACACCACATACCGTCAATGAATGATAGAAACTGGAATCAAAGATCGAAATCGGAACGAAATAGTATCGCCGAAAAATAGTCTCTGATTATAAGTTCGCCGGAAAAAGGTGAAAATAATGATATTGTTACTGTTTAAAATTCCTTATATAGGGTCAGTCTTGGTCAGGCGAAGCTACGCTTAACTTCGCCTAGGCGAAGTTAAGCACAAGTTCGCCTGATTCAACAACTTCGCCCGTAATTTCAAAATCAACCCTTTAAGTTTGAAGAATCTTGCACTTAACATTAGAAGCTTCCAAAAAGAGTTAAACAAATATGATCATGTCCAAGTAACCAGTTATAAAATAATACAACTGCAAAAATAGAAAAACTTATAAAAATTTAACGAAATAAGGGATCAAATTTCAGTCTATTCAGGGACCACTACGTTTTTAGAAAAGATCCTAACAGGAATCATACTAACTACATGACTGTCGCATAGATCCGTGTTTAGCTGTATTATGACATATAGAGACAGGTTGTAAGCAGGTAATATACTTAAGATGGTTTTCATTGTTTCTGTGATACGAGTTAGGTTCAATTAATCCTTAAAATTTAAGTGGGCAACAACTCAGAAATATTGATGCCTCCTATCTATCCTCAAAGCGTATTTGGCTTTCCCCAAGTCACCCCGAATTGACTTCGACCCATAGTGTCTGATTATCTTGTATGTATTCTTCTTCTGTTTCCCGTTCTTCATCTTGCTCTAAGATAGAGAAGTCTTGAATTTATGATCACTAATATGTTACAATAACTCAATTTTTTTTTTTTTTTTTTTTTTAACATATACTTCAAAGAAGAATTTTACTGCAAGTCCCGAATCTGGATCACTGCAGTGTCTTGAAACGCTTTCTTCACGGGAATCAGAACACATATGGGCTCGTGTATGACTGGGTAATCGCTTTTCTGCCTATCATTCGAAAAGATATATATGAAGACACACAAAACTCTTAAGGAGTTTCCACGTAAAATCAAGTAAAATTAGTTTGTATCACATCTACTTTTACGCACCATAAAAAGTTACCATGACATACAATGATTGTCCTAAAGCCTTTTAAGCCTAATAACTTCACCAGCTAAGCACACACAATCAGTATATATATCATTTTCCAAGGTTAGATCAATTTTCTGTTAAACATAGCACATTTACTTCATATGAAGTAATAGACTTGAAAAGTAATTTCATTTCCCTTTAACAAAACTTTTGACTTCAGTCACCCCGATCAAGTCAAAGTCTTCAGGTAAACGGCAATCCTGAAGATCCAATGGATCAACTGGACCGACCACATACAAGTATGTGTCCTTCTAACTATGTATGACCAACTAATTTTCAGCGACAGAAAGAAAACACATCATAACTGCCCCGGTCACTTTCAGTCATCTGGTTAATGGCGACCCTCATTTTCTAAGTAGAAACGAGGACCAAAACATATCCGTGGATATGTCCATCAAACGGAGGTAACCGACTAATTTTAAGCAATAGTGACGTTTTTTTTTTTTTTTTTTTTTAAATAAACACAAAAAATATGGTTACTCGGGATTGATCATCCCGTTCAGCTCAATTAGGTTTTGAAATCTGGATTTATCAAACGCTTTTGTAAACAAATCAGCAAGATTTTCCAGTGTATCAACCTTTTCGATCTTGATCAGTTTCTTCTCAGCACAATCCCGTATGAAGTGATGACGAATGTCAATATGTTTAGTTTTACTGTGCTTCACGGGATTGTTAATTACTGAGATGGCGGCAGTGTTATCAATTAAAATAGGAGTGAGTAAGAAATTCAGACCATAGTCGCGCAATTGTTGTTGAATCCACAAAACCTGAGAGCAGCAGTTGGATGCTGCCATATATTCAGCTTCGCACGTTGAGATTGCGACTGACGTCTGTTTCTTGCACTGCCATGAAACCAATCTTCCACCGAGAAACTGACAACCTCCTGTTGTCGACTTCCGACTCTGATTGCATCCTCCATAATCAGAATCTGTATATGCCACCAGTTCAACGTCTCCTCCCTTCGGGTACCACAACCCCAGCTTCGGCTTGCCCTTGAGATACCGTAGTATCCTCTTTGCACCTTTCAAATGAGATTCTTTCGGATTTGCCTGAAAACGTGCACAAAGACAAACAGCAAACATTATATCAGGCCTAGAAGCAGTTAAATACATTAATGAACCTATTATCGCCCGATACAGAGTTGGGTCCACATCTGCGTCACCATCTGATTCAGCGCCCAATTTGTGATTGACGCAGATTGGAGTGTCATATGGAGAACTGTCCTCCATCTTGAATCTCTTGAGCACATCATGAACGTACTTCGTCTGATGAATGAACATCCCGTCCTTCTTCTGATCAACCTGCAATCCTAGAAAGAAAGTTAGTTCACCCATAGCACTCATCTCGAATCGTTTCTTCATGACAGCCTCAAAATCCTGACACATGGATATTCTTGATGCAGCAAAAATGATATCATCCACGTAGACTTGAACCAGCAGGAAGTCGCTTCCTTCTCTCTTCACAAACAACGTACTGTCGATCAATCCTCTTTCAAAACCATTTTCGAGCAAGTAGTCCGATAACGTTGAATACCAGGCACGAGGTGCCTGATGTAGACCATACAGCGCCATGCTCAACTTGTATACGTGATCAGGAAAGTCTGGGTCAGGAAAACCCGGAGGTTGCTCAACATACACAACCTCATCAACTTTCCCATTTAAAAACGCACTCTTCACATCTAGCTGAAACACCTTCATTCTCTTACATGCAGCAAATGCCAAAAACAATCTTATCGCTTCCAAACGGGCGACAGGAGCAAACACCTCATTGTAATCAATACCCTCTTGCTGATTAAACCCTTTAACAACCAGCCTTGCCTTGTTTCTAATGATAATCCCCTTTTCATCCCTCTTGCACTTAAACACCCATTTTGTGCCTATAGCATGCACATTCCTTGGTTTTTCAACCAAAGTCCAGACTTCCATCTTCTCGAATTGAGCCAACTCTTCTTGCATGGCCTCGACCCACGAGCTGTCCTTAAGAGCCATTTGATAATTTTTCGGTTCAATCTGGCTAATAAAGCAGGAGTACAAACATTCGTTCATTATACCCGTTTCTTTTATGCTTGTATAAACACAGGTGTGCTCATTCAAGCTACTTCTGGTTTGTACACTGGAGGACACATCACCTATAATATTCTCCAATGGGTGATCTTTGTGAATTCTCGTGGTCGGAACAGCACCGACATGCAAATTATCTTCCAAATTTGAAGAGATCTCATCAATGGTTGTTTCTGGCTGAGAGTGAAATGGATTGATAAACTCATCTTCAGGTAAGGCAGCAGGGGTATCAAAAGTGTTTGATGTGGAAGGTTGACTTTTCTCAATAAGCTGTCGTTGTAATAGATTCTCTTCCTCATCAAGTATCATCTTCGTCACAGCTCTTTCGTCTTCTTCAGAAATTTCCAAATCAGGTATGTTAAACGACTTAAAAAGCTTAACATAGTCGAAAAGCTCAGCAGGTCCATTGCTTGGTTTTGGCGATTGGTAACTAGTAATGTCGGTGTTACAAACCACCTCCACCTTGCAAGTCGACGTATTGAAGACCCGTCTGTTGGGAGTCCCAACTACATAACTGACTAAGATTCCTTCATCGGCTACTTCACCAAATTTCGAATTAGTCTTCAAAATCGAACAAGGAGACCCAAATGGTTCAAGACCGCACAAGTTGGGCTTCCTTCCATGCATAAGCTCGTAACAAGTTTTTCCAAGTCTCTTAACGGTTAACACCCTATTCAGAACATAGCAGGCTGTAGCAACTGCTTCAGCCCAAAACATCACAGGAAGCTTCGAGTCTGCCAGCATAGTTCTGGCTCCTTCAATTAACGTTCGGTTCTTCCTTTCAGCCACTCCATTCTGTTGCGGAGTATATGGAGCGCTGTATTGATGTTCAATTCCTTTCTGAAGACAGAAGATTTCCATTTCAAAGTTCTTGAACTCTGTCCCATTGTCACTTCTGATGTATTTAACTGATTTACTCATGACGTTCTCAACTTTTGTAATTAGATTCTTCACCATCTGAGCCGTCTCATCTTTCGTTTTCAGAAAATATACCCACGAATATCGCGAGTAGTCATCAGTTATCACCAAGCAGTAAGAAGTACCACCTAGACTTTTTACATTCACTGGACCGAAGAGATCCATATGAAGTAGTTCTAGAGTACCGGCAATAGAATTAATCTTCTTGGTGAGATGGGATTTCTTATGTTTCTTTCCCTTCTTGCATGCTATACATTTGTCTTCAAAGTTAAAACTTTTTAAGGGAACGCCCATCACAAGCCCATTCTTGACAATGAAGTTCATCTTCCGAAGATGAATATGTCACATTCTCCTGTGCCACAATTCTGATTCTGATTCGCTTGCTTTGGTCATTAAACAAGATTCTCCGGTGGCCATTTCAGTAGACCTCATGTCCATCACATATGTATTCGTTTCACGTGGAGCTTTCATTACTATCCATTCGTCTGGTATCTGAAAACCATGCTTCAATACTATCGCTTCATTCTTCGTGAAATGGACAGTGTAATCTTTATCACAAATCTGCGACACACTCAGCAGATTGTGCTTTAATTCCTCCACAAAATTCACATTCTCAAGTGTCATCCTTCCATTTGACACTGTTCCTCTACCAGTAATCCTTCCTCCGCTCTCACCAGCAAAACTAACTCTTGCACCCTGAACAGGTTTTAAATCTTGCAACAAGTGTTTGTTGCCCGTCATGTGCCGGGAACAGCCGCTATCTACAATCCAAAGACTGTTGGCAGCCCTGTTCAACTGTTCCTGCACAATAAAACAAAGAGTTAGAATCTTGGGACCCAAGACCAATTGGTCTTGGATCGATACGTCCCGTACCCTGGCTTTCTCAAGTTAGCATCAGGATAATTCCTGTAAGTCCTGTTAGGAAATCTCCTTGCAGATGGAATGTAATGCCTTCCAAACCTATGTGAATTGAAAGTGTTATATCTTGTGGTTTGGTTGAAAAGCTAAGGTTTGTTTTTATGAAAACTTGAAGTAGTTACATTTTGGCATTTTGAAAAGTTTTCATTTTTAGCAGTAACAAAATGACGCTTATCCTCAGTTTTATTTGGCCTCACACCTCTGAATCTCGGCTTCAGAGGGCAATCTGCAACTAGATGTCCTAATTTGTTACATATAAAGCAACACCGACTCTCCTTTTTCTTGTCAAATGTTGGTTTGGATGTAGAGGCAGTGTTACCATCCGTTCGTCTCACATAAGGTGGGACGTACGGATTGAGTGGAGAACTCTTTTTAGAAATTTCATTTTTATCCCCACCGGTGGGTAACCCTACCTTCTCTTTTGTCTGACCAGATTCAGACAACTTATCCGATTCCGATGAGACTGGACTCGAGACAGAAACTTTCACATTTGAAACAGGCGAACTCGTTTCGCCATAGCTAACACTTGGTTCTATATTTGTAACCTTGATGGGAGTTGTCTGAGTAACCTCGAAATCAACAGATTTCTGAACACTCGGATTATAAGTATAGTTGTGGTTAAAGGGTGGTGGAACTTCGTGATAACCGATTCCTCCCCTCTTTGCAGAGGTACCTTGATCACTCACGAGGTGATCAAGGATGGCCGAGGAATTCCTGAACTGCTCAAGTTTGCGGTTCAGTTCCACCACCTTCACCTGGTGGTCAGCAATCTGTTTATCCCGATCAGCAATCAATTTAGTTTTTTCTTCTAAAACTTCATAACTAAGATCAATTATTTCAATTTTCTCAGCAAGTTTAGTTTTTAAGCTTTGAATGTCTTTTTCACATGCTTTTATTTTAATTTTATAACTTGTTTCTCTTGCTTTTGTAAAATGGTGATCTTCTTTAATAGTTTTAAAATCAGCATCTAAACGGACGTACTGATCAGTTATTGTTGCTAGTTGCTCAGACAAATTCTCACAACTAGTACAAATATTCTTATTACTTACCTCGGAGCGATTGTCCTTGTCATCTGCCATGAAAGCTGTTTCTTCTTCAGTAGCTTTCTCATTTCCATCAACCTTCTCACATTCTTCAACCTCAGCCTCAGCCATGTTCGCCTGCTCACCAGATTCATTTGAATGCAGGTTCCAGTTGTACTCACCTGCTTCTCTGGTCAACATGGCATTAATCTCTCTGTTAACTCCAAAGTGTTGTGTAGGCCGTCCTTGTCCTCGTTCAACCCTCTCATTTCTACATTCTTTGGCAAAGTGCCCGTATTGTTGACAATTATAGCACCTTACCTTAGATTTGTCGAATCCAGGCCTACCACCAACAAACTTTCTCCCCGTCTTATTCATGAAACGCTTGACTCGCCTCACTATCATGGCCATTTGCCATTGCAAATCCATCTCCTCCAGATCATCAGCATCGATTTGGTCATAATCCTCATCCAAAGCAGCAGGGTCCACAATCTTCCCTTGTATGTAGTTCTCATATGAAGCAATAAAAGAAGCATAGACTGCAAACTGCTCTTCAGCAGATTTGACACTCATTGGCATTTTGGAATAGTTATTGCTTGAGGCACTTGGAGAGAAACTACTATTGGATGTTTGAGGTTTCGAAGCACTTGAACCTCCAGCAGCAAAGCAAACATCACCATTCATGTTTACTGAAACGTTTCCTTCCTGAGAAGAGCTAGAACCTGACTCCCCTTTTGAGTAATAAGCAGCTGATTCAGGCCTCGAACTTGAGCCTGAGTTAACTTTTGCACCATACATACCAGGGTCTTGTATCTGATCTGTTGGTGTTTCTTTTCGAACCATATTAAGCTCATAAGTTCTGAGCTTGTTTACTGCCGTTTCCAGATCATAATTAGGAAAGTCTCTGTCTTCCCTCATAAGAACGGTGTACCTTTCCCACTTCGGTGGGAGAGCATCGAGAAGCTTTTCAACGATCTCTTCTTCTCGGTAAGCAATCGAATAATTGCTAAGCTCTGTCATTAGATGATAGTATCTGGTGATAATATCATCCAGTGATTCGTTCTTCAAAAATTTGAAGACGGAGAACTGAGTCTTCAAAAGTTTAATCTTTGATGCACGGATACCCACGTTCCCCTCGAATCTATTTTCAAGAGCATCCCAAAGCTCTCTCGCAGAAGTGTACTTTCGGAACGTATGGAGAACCTCTTGAGGAAGTGCCATTGTTATAGCAGCATGGGCCTTGCTCTCGGCCTCATACATTTTCTTTTCTTCGTCCTCCATTTTGCTATACTTCTTAACCACATCACGACCTTCGTATTGCATAGTTGGAGGGATATATCCATCCTGGATGCACACCCACATTTTTGCATCCTGATATTTAATGTATTGGATGAATCTGTCCTTCCATGCCACGAAGTCAGTTCCTTTCATCAACCTCGGGGCCTTAGTGGCTGACCCCGCTTCTACTTCCATCTTGACCAAATCGGAGATGTTAATTGACGACATCTTTGCGAAAACACGAAAACCCGAAAATTAAAAAAATCTTCCAAACAGCACAGTAGGCGAAGTTAAGAATAACTTCGCTGAAAGTTAACTTCGCTGGAAAGTGTAACTTCGCTGGGTCTTAAATTCGCTTGACTGGGCGAAGTTAAAAATAACTTCGCTTAGAATGAGCGAACTTAGGAGGTAAGCGAACTTGGGAGGTAAGCGAAGTTGAGGATAACTTCGCTAAGGCGAACTTATGAGGTAGGCGAAGTTGTGGTTAACTTCGCTTAATCCTTATATCTTCGCCGAAACCCTACTTCCAGTGACGGCAACTTCGCCTGAAGAACGGTAACTTCGCCCGATGAACAAGGAAACTGTTCAGATCTGATTTCGTCAATCTAGCAGTTTCCGATCGATGTAATGGCTTGAAAATGACTGTCAAACACGAGTATAACACAATCCCAATAAAAACACGTCCCGCGAATAGGTCAAACGAGACGTTTTCTACACCCGCGTGAAATCCCGAACCTCACAATCGAGCCGATGGCTCTGATACCATTGTAGGCTCCTGGACGGATCGTACACGGGATGTCGCTATCTGCGCAGGTGCGGAATCCCTGCGTAGTTAGATACGAGTGCAGAATACTTATAAATCAAACACACGAGCAATGAACGAACACGTTATATTGATAACTCGAACACGTGACACTAGGTCACTATTACAGACTGACTTGTAAACACGTAACACGTTCACTGAAACAACTGAATCGAAACCTAACCAACTACTTAAACTGTTACAGCGATCTGTTTAAATAGACACGACAACTTCGCCTCAGGCGAAGTTGTCTTTAACTTCGCTTGTTCAACAAGTTCGCCTGAGCGAACTTGTTGACAACTTCGCTTGTTACAAAAACATAAACATAATCAAAAACATAATTACATTACAGACTCGATTACAAACGTTAGACTATGAACTACTGACACACATGTACCAACAATCTCATTGCCTTTACATGCTAGAATAAGGATTGCGCGAGAGCGAGTTCGTTTCTTGTCAGGTTTAGGTGTTTTGAGTGACTAGTTGATCTATTTTAGTTTAAGTTGAATTGTTCCTCTATCCTTGGTTGTGTAGTATTCATTGCCATTAGGGTCGAGTGTTGGTGAGACCGAGAGGTGATCTAGCATTAGAACACGTTAGCAATTATTTCCCGGTTTGGTCGTTTTAGCCGATTTTGAGTATTTAGGGTTTATTGAGTGAGACCGAGAGGTAATCCAGTGAGCCCGAGCGATCCTTAGTCGTGTCATCATTAGGGACCGGTGTCTTGAAGTCATCCAATCCATTAGCTTGTTAGGCCTACAATTTGATTCAGGCCTATGTAGACGTTTTTCTCCATCCTAAGTTAACACAGATAGTTTTCCGTTAAGTTTTCTATTTTTGGTAAGTTTTGTCAATCAGTTTAGTTAGTTTAGTTAAGTATTAAAAATCAAAAATCAATTAAATATTATTCTAAGGTAGGTCTTGTCTAGGGTTAGTAATCGTTAGCGTTTTACGTGTCCACGTGTTCGATACTCGGACTTCCTAGGTCTATACTACTTGTGATCGGTACACTTGCCGGTTGTGTGTGGTTTTAGGATTTTTGTTTTAATATTAAAGCTTAGTTGTGAGGGTCATTATTATAGGATTATTAGACACACATCAAGTTTTTGGCGTCGTTGCCGGGAACACGGTTTTAGGCGTTTTGAGGGCAATCCGAGTTAGGACTTACCTTTTGTCCTACTTGTAATTATTTTTGTTTTATTTTACTTATTTGTTAGAATAGTTTAGATAATCTTATTTCTAATTACAGTTTTTATGCGACAGGCTCGATCTCGTGGACCACCTGACACTGAAGCATTTCCCGAGCCAGAGAGAGAGTTTCGTGAGAGACATCGTCCCGTTTCACCCTCGTCCACTTCTTCATCCGTTGACCCTGACGATAGGGATAGGATCATGGGCGACATTCCACCGAGGAGGACAGTTGCGGACCGGGCCCGACCGGCCAATGCTGGCGCGAGATCCAGCATCGCACCACCCGCCATTAGAGTTTCTACGAATTGACAGATCCCGTCGAACATTCTAAATACCATTGCTCATTCTGCTCAGTTTCACGGGTTGCTTCATGAGAACCCGCACTCTCATCTCACCCGCATCGTGCGTATCTGCGACACTTTCCATCTTGCGGGCGTTTCCGAAGACACTGTTAAGCTCCGCGTCTTTCCGTTTTCAGTCGCTGATCAAGCTAGTCTGTGGCTCGAGTCCCTCCCACAGGGCTCTATAACTGCTTGGGCTGCCATGCAGACCCAATTTCTTGAAAAATACAATCCTCCGGCTAAGGCCGCTCGTTTGCGTAACCAGATACATTCTTTTCAGATGGAGGACACCGAGTGTTTTTACGAGACCTGGGAGCGATTCAAGAATCTATTAGCATTGTGCCCGAACCACGGCTTGCAAGATTGGGCAGTCGTCGAGAAATTTTATAATGGAGTGACGTACGCGACGCAGGGTATGCTCGACACGGCGGCGGGAGGAAATCTGTTGACGACTAAGGACCATGATGAGTGTATCGCTTTATTCAATGGGCTAGCTATGAGTGGATACCAGAGACCACCCGCCAGAGGAGGTAAGACCGTCAATTCCATCTCACGAGGCATGCATTCGGTGGACACGACCACCGCACTGACGGCACAGGTCGAGGCGTTGGCAAAGACGGTGAAGGATATGCAGACGAAGAGCAAGTTGTGTGAGATCTACAGAGGGGGGCATGATACCGTTCAGTGCCCAGTCAGTTCGCAGGAGGAGGCCGTAGACTTCATAGGAAATCCAAACCGAAATCCAAATTCTTTCAATTCTTATAATTCGGGATGGAGAGGCAATCAGAACTCCAACTGGAGGAGCGGCAACCAGCCCGGGTTTCAGCAACGCCGGAGTTTATTTCAGGATGCCGGTGAAGGAGCGAGCAGTGGGGAGAAGAAGCCCACCTTGGAGGAGATGATGGCACAGTAGACGCAGATGTTGTCGAGGCTTATGACGCGTGAGGATTCCCGACACAAGGAGATGCAGGAGAAGCTTCGAGAGCGCGAGCAGTTCATGAGGAATCAAGGAGCGTCGATTCAGAGTCTCGAGCGGCAGATGGAGGAGATAGCCAGCCGATGGAACGAGAGGCCGCAGGGTTCACTACCGAGTAACACCGAGCAAAACCCGAAGGGATTCGCTAAAGTTGTGACAACGAGGAGCGGTGCAGGAGCACAAGAGGAGCCCGGGATTCAGCAGAGGTCTAGAATAGGAGTCGTCGAGGAGCCTGCAGTAATTGTAGAGGAGCAGGTGGATGAGGAGATTCAGATGGAGTCTCCACCGGCCCAGGTGCATCAGAGGAGCAGCCTAGGGAGTTCAGCACAGGCCGAGAGACAGCAGTTACCGAGCGAGCCACCGAGAGTCTAAAAGCCCAGAGTACCATACCCCGGGAGACTCCGCAGAGATAGAGATGAGGAGCAGAATTCCAAATTTCTTGATATTTTGAAGCAACTTCACCTTTAACATTCCATTCCTTAAGGCATTGACTCAGATGCCTCTAAACACGCGAAATTCCTCGAGGATATCCTTTCGAATAAGGAGAAGCTTGCTGAGGTTGCTTCCATCCCATTGAGTGCTAGCTGTTCTGCTGTCTTACAGAGGAAATTACCATAAAATATGGCCGATCCCGGGAGTTTCACGATTCCCTGCATCTTGAGTGATGATACGGTTATTCATGTGCTGGCCGATCTCGGTGCCAGTATTAATCTCATGCCATATTCCGTGTATAGCAAGCTGGGTCTAGGCGAACCAAGGCCCACCAGGATGAGTATCCAGCTTGCTGATCGTTCTGTGAAATACCCTCGAGGGGTGGTTGAGAACATGCTGGTTCGTGTCGACAAGTTCATCTTCCCGGTGGACTTTGTCATTCTGGACATGAACGACGATGATAGCGTACCACTGATTTTAGGTCGACCATTCCTTGCCACTGCATAGGCGTTGATCGACGTCTGCGAGGGTAAGTTGATTTTGAGAGTTCGGGATGAGAACGTCACCTTTGATGTTCGACAGTCACTGAAACACCCCAAGTCTGCTGATGACTCCCTGTACTTCATCGATACCATCATGGAGCATGTTGGGGAGTTTTTTAGCGAGATCTGTGGAGGATCTGCCTCCGACACTCAGATTCTCGATAGGGACATTCCGGAGATTGAGTTGGTTTCCATGACCGATCAGTCAACGGAAGATGACACCGAGTCACATCACCCTGAGTCTGAAGTGTCTGCTGGGATCGTACATGACGATCCGATGGACCGACCTTCTGTCGAGAGCCCCCCTCCGTCCTTAGAGTTTAAGGATTTACCTGCCCATCTGGAGTATGCGTTTTTGGACGAGGAGAGGAAATTTCCGGTTATTGTCGCATCTGCTTTGACGGAGGTCAAGAGAGAGACTGTTGAGGGTGCTTCGAGAGCACAAGAAGGCCATTGCATGGAAGATTATCGACATCAAGGGTATCAACCCTTCGTTTTGCACGCATAAAATCCTCATGGAGGATAATTATAGGACTGTCGTTCTGCCGCAACGGCGGCTTAATCCGAAGATGCAGGAGGTCGTGAAGAAGGAGATCATCAAACTCCTTGATGCGGGGATCATTTTCCCCATTTCTGATAGTTCGTGGGTTAGTCCAGTCCAAGTGGTTCCCAAAAAGGGTGGCATGACCGTAGTCACCAATGAGAGGAACGAGCTCATTCCCACTAGGACTGTGACCGGTTGGAGAGTCTGCATCGATTACCGCAGACTGAATGATGCCACGAGGAAAGACCACTTTCCTCTACCTTTCATTGATCAGATGTTGGAGCGTTTGGCAGGTCAGCAGTACTACTGCTTCTTAGATGGTTTCTCCGGGTACTTTCAGATTCCTATTGCTACCGATGACTAGGAGAAAACCACGTTTACCTGCCCACACGGTACGTTTGCCTATCGACGTATTCCGTTCGGACTATGTAACGCTCCAACCACATTTCAGAGGTGCATGGTGGCTATATTTCATGACATGATCGAGGACTCCATGGAGGTGTTCATGGACGATTTTCTGTATTTGGGAGCTCTTTCGATCGGTGTATCTCCAACCTTGAGAGGATGTTGGCCCGATGCGTTAACACCAACCTAGTTCTTAACTGGGAGAAGTGTCACTTTATGGTACGTGAGAGTATCGTTTTAGGGCATCGTATTTTGAGTGCGGGGATAGAGGTCGACCGAACGAAGGTCGATACCATCTCTAATCTTCCTCCGCCCACTTCCGTGAGATCCATCCGGAGTTTTCTGGGTCATGCTGGGTTCTATCGCCGGTTCATTAAAGATTTTTCTAAGATTGCGAGACCCATGACCAAACTCTTGGAGAAGGATGCCCCGTTTGTGTTTTCTGAGCAGTGTGTCGAGGCATTTGATCTTTTAAAAGACAAACTCGTTAACGCCCCGATCATGATTGCTCCCGAATGGTCGCTTCCTTTTGAGTTGATATGTGATGCGAGCGACTTCGCAGTCGGAGCGGTTCTTGGACAGCGGAAGGATAAACACTTCCATCCGATTTACTATGCTAGCCGGACCCTGAATGGTGCACAGGAGAGTTACACCACCACCAAAAAAGAGCTTTTAGCTGTGGTGTTTGCATTCGATAAATTCAGGTCCTAACTTGTTCTGTCCAAGACGATTGTGTACATGGATCATTCTGCCATTCGTTATCTCTTTAGCAAACAGGATGCTAAGCCACGTCTTATCCGTTGGATCCTTTTGCTTCAAGAGTTTGATATTGAAATCCGTGATAAAAAGGGGGCCGAGAATGTGGCGGCCGATCATCTTTCGCGTCTTAAGGGAGCTGAGTTAGGAGAGCCGGGGGTCAGGATTAATGACCAATTCCCGACAGAGAGTCTTATGTTTGTTTCGGCTCAGGATGAGGGTTTTCCATGGTCCGCCGACTTCGCGAACTATCTTGCGGATGGGTACTACCCGAAGATGTCTTACCAGTAAAAGAAGAAATTCTTTGCTGATGTTAAGTTTTACCTGTGGGACGACCCGTATCTCTTTCGTATTGGTGCTGACTAGTTGATCAGGAGGTGTGTTGACGTTAAGGAGGGATGGCAAATTCTGAGCCATTGCCATGTTGGACCGACAGGAGGTCACCACGGTGCGAGTTTGACGGCAAAGAAGGTATTTGATTGTGGATTTTATTGGCCTTCGATTTTTAAGGATGCGCACGCGTTTGTGAAAAGTTATGATCGTTGCCAGAGTGTCGGCAACATCTCGTCGCGAAATGAAATGCCCCAGAATGCTATTCAGGTTTGTAAGGTTTTCGATGTGTGGGGCATTGATTTCATGGGACCGTTTCCATCTTCGCGTGGTAACAAGTATATACTCGTGGCGGTTGATTATGTCTCGAATTGGGTTGAGGCCAAGGCCTTACCCACTAATGATGCCCGAGTTATACTCTGTTTTCTCAAGAGCCTTTTTGCTCGTTTTGATGTCCCGAAGGCGTTGATCAGTGATAGAGGGACTCACTTCTGCAATGCGCAGATGGAGAAGGCGTTGCGTCACTATGGGGTCACCCATCGGCTTGCAACCGCCTACCACCCACAGCCAAGTGGGCAGGTAGAAGTGAGTAATCGGGGGATCAAACGTATTCTTGAGAAAACGGTTGGTTCGAATCGTCGGGATTGGTCCGACAAGTTAGATGATGCGTTGTGGGCCTTCTGTACAGCCTACAAAACTCCGACCGGTTCCACACCGTTTCGGATGATTTATGGGAAGGCCTGCCACCTGCCTGTCGAGTTGGAGCACCGTGCTTCTTGGGTCCTACAGAGGGTCAACTTTGATATGTCTGCCGCAGAGAGCACTCGTTTCCACCAGTTGCACGAGTTAGAGGAGCTGAGAGAACACGCTTACGCGCAGTCATTTAGGTATAAGGAGCGGACGAAGGAACTGCACGATACGAAGTTAAAGGGTAACAAGCAGTTCAAATGTGGGGATTTGGTTTTATTGTATAACTCCCGGTTGAGGTTATTCCCGGGAAAGTTGAGATCCCGATGGTCGGGACCGTTCACGGTCACTGAGGTCTTCCCGTACGGCACTGTTGAGATAGAGGATAAAGGCGGGAAGTTTAAGGTGAACGGTCATAGACTGAAGCACTACATAGGAGAGCCGGTGACTGATCAGACGGTCGAGGTATTCTACCTTGATGTGTTGAAAACACACATATTTTCCGCACGTTTTATCTACGTATTGTAGTATATTTTATACGTTTTAACTCGTCTTAGATAGGTTTTACATACATTTATTAATCTTGTAGGTTTTGGGTAAAAGAAAGGAAGAAACCGGGACTTTTCAAGCATTTTACGAGCCTTTTACGCATACAAGTTCAAGACAAAGCTCAAGGTCCGGCCCGTATGCATCATGGAGGCCCAAACCTTTTATCATATTATAATATAAAAAAAATAAAAAACCCTAAGGCTGAACAGTAGCAGCGATCGGCAGAAAACACAGCAGCAAGGGAGGAGTAAAAATGTTTTTTCGGTTAGGGTTTGAAGCTTGTGGCGGCTAGGGAAGGAAGAAGACACAAGAACCAAGCCTCGGGATCATTCACCATTAGTTTTTACAGCCACGAGCAGCCCATAAACATCCATATCCTTACACCTTTTTCATTGTTCATATACTTTGACTTACTTGTTCAATTGATTAGTAGTTTTGCAATTACTTGAGATATTGACTTGTTATTGATTAGTATTGATTATTGAATGTTTGAATTGATGTTTAAGATGAGTTTATTAATGGTTTTATTAAAGGTTCATGGCTGTCCAATTATGATTCTTGGCTAAAGTTGTTAAATCTACCTAGGGATGATGATTATTGTTAATGTTTGATGAGCCTGTTGGATTGTTTGATTGCTGGACGTATTTTGCTATTGTAAAGTTTGATTTAGACTTCAAATAGGTTGTGTTTAAGGCTGGAATTATTGGTTAATTTATTGCATAAACCCCGTGTGTTGATTGATTAGTTTTGTATTGATTGATCGATGCATAGTTTGATTCTAGACTTGGTGTTTAGGGTTTGTTTGCGGCAGGAACAACCGTAGGGTTTTGTTGCATGATTAATTGATTTAAGTACAGCAGTTAGGCACCTTCTTTGAGACCGAGAGGTGATAGGAAGTTAGGGTCATCTCATTGCCTTTACATGCTAGAATAAGGATTGCGCGAGAGCGAGTTCGTTTCTTGTCAGGTTTAGGTGTTTTGAGTGACTAGTTGATCTATTTTAGTTTAAGTTGAATTGTTCCTCTATCCTTGGTTGTGTAGTATTCATTGCCATTAGGGTCGAGTGTTGGTGAGACCGAGAGGTGATCTAGCATTAGAACACGTTAGCAATTATTTCCCGGTTTGGTCGTTTTAGCCGATTTTGAGTAGTTAGGGTTTATTGAGTGAGACCGAGAGGTAATCCAGTGAGCCCGAGCGATCCTTAGTCGTGTCATCTTTAGGGACCGGTGTCTTGAAGTCTTCCAATCCATTAGCTTGTTAGGCCTACAATTTGATTCAGACCTAGGTAGACGTTTTTCTCCATCCTAAGTTAACACAGTTAGTTTTCCGTTAAGTTTTCTATTTTTGGTAAGTTTTGTCAGTCAGTTTAGTTAGTTCAGTTAAGTAATTAAAAATCAAAAATCAATTAAATATTATTCTAAGGTAGGTCTTGTCTAGGGTTAGTAATCGTTAGAGTTTTACGTGTCCACGTGTTCGATACTCGGACTTCCTAGGTCTATACTACTTGCGATCGGTACACTTGCCGGTTGTGTGTGGTTTTAGGATTTTCGTTTTAATATTAAAGCTTAGTTGTGAGGGTCATTATTATAGGGTTATTAAACACACATCAGCATCCGTCTAAAAGCAAATGTGTCATATGGACAAGTAAAAGTGGCTTTATGTTGTTCATCGGGATGGATTGCAATTTGATTATAACCCGAATACCCCATCGAAAAAACAATAATATTTTTGACCAGAAAGTTTTTTAATTATTTGATCAATGAATGGTAATGGAAAATGGTCTTTGGAGGTGGCAGTATTTAATTTCCTATAATCTATACACACTCGCCACCAGGTTACCGGTCGGGTGGTGATTTGTTCACCCTTATCCTCTTTTATTACCTGGATACCGAATTTCTTGGGTACAACCTGTGTCGGGCTCACCCATGAACTGTCTGAAATCGGATAAATAATCCCCGCATCTAACCACTTAATTACCTCCTTTTTCACCACTTCCCGCAAGTTCGGGTTCAATCTCCTTTGAGTCTCTCTTGTTAGATTAGTCTGCTCATCTGTAATTATTTTATGCATAACAATAGAAGGACTAAAACCTTTTAAATCTGCAAGTGTCCATCCAATTGCCGCTTTATGTGCTTCTAACACCTTCACTAACGCCTGCTCTTGAGTTTCCTCCAAATTTGAAGCAATGATAGCCAGGAGGGTTTCATTCTCCCCTAAGAATACGTACTTCAAGTCCACCTTTGGTGGACACTCCAAGGATGGTTTCGTATCCGAATTGATTTCCTTTGGCAAACTCTTCCATTGATGTGTCCATGGTGGTCTTCCCTCTTACATGGCTAAAGCATCCTGTTTTTGTTCCTCCATCCGCAAAGCATAAACGTGTACATGTTCAGAATCATCACAAAGACAAGCCTTTACACAATCCTCATCATATTCATGAGGATTACAATGACCCACCACATCTGCCAAAAAACATTCTTCACCACTCAAAGAATTAGCAACGTTAATAAAAACATTTAAACGCATTTTCTGATTACCAAACGCCATGTCAACAATACCAAATCTGCAATCAGTGATTGCATGAGCAGTGTTCAAAAAGCGTCGACCCAAGATAACATTTTGTTGTTGACTTGAGTCACCTGATGAATAATCCAAAACCAAAAAATCCACAGGATAATAGAAATCCTCTACCTTCACAATTACATCCCGTACGATTCCACAGGGAAGTTTATGAGACAAATCGGCCAATACAACCGTGGTCTCCACACGTTTCAAAGGACCAAATCGGCCCACCCCATTGTTGCACTTATTGTTGCGGTTGTTGTTCGGGTACATACCCAAACTGCCCTTGAATCCTCAACTGACTCCCATCAACTCCACTTGCATATCCCTCTTCATACTCTTCAAACCCTTCATTGTTATCTCCATAATGTGGCCCACTAAACAAATGCGGGTCCGCTCTAGGACCCGGTGATACATGTGTTATGGGTGCGTCTTGAGGAAATGTGTATGATTGTTGATTGTAAAGTGGGTGTTGTTGAGGTTGGAAAGGTGATTATTGTAATGAATTTGATGATTTTCCTTAAATAGACATAAAATTTTCAGGGGTGGAAGGTTAATTGGTGGTTGAAAGCTAAACACCGTTGAAGTAAGCTCGCTTGTAGGATTTGGGGTGATAATGGGTTCAGTGGATGGTGGGTTTTGTGGATTGATGGTTGGTGGCATTGGCGGTAAAGTTTGTTTCGAAGTCATGATTGTGGTGTCAGTTGTTCGACTTTGTATTCTTGGTGACCCGATAATCTTATTTTCCCTTTGTAGAATCCGATTCTGACAAAAAGTTCTCTCGATTTCAGGATCAAAAGCTAACGGTGATAAAGACCGAGAGCGTCGTGTATGCATATACCTGTAAGTAACTGCACAACCCGCGTAAAACTGACAATAACAATTAAACAAAAACTACAAAGGTAACACACGTTGGGCACTACTCCCCGGCAACGGCGCCAAAATTTGACGTGAGGTCGAAGACTCACTCAAAAATAAACCAATTAAAACTAAATAGATAGCAGTAAGTGGGTGTCGAACACAGAGAGTTTGTGGAATGCGTGTTTACCAGTAGCTTTATCAGAAAATAAAATTAAACTAAAATTATATAAAAGTAAATTCAGATTTGATTGTTTGGCTTTTAGATGAACTAAAATAAAATAAGGCACTTGTAAAACAACTATTGAGATTTGTAAACTGATTAAACGAAAGCGATCATCTTAGATTTCAGGTTTAAATCAACACTAATGTTCATGCTTACTAGAAAGAACCACGTAGACATCGTTCATGTTTGATTACTTGTTTGTGATAAAAGGGAACTAAGTACATGGACTATTAAAACGCAAGGTTGTTACCCGATAATCAATTAACTAATATTCAACCCTAATTCCTCCCATGATATCTCGATTGCCAACGGCACTAAGAACGTATGGTTTAGGTTATGATCAAATACAAGCAACAATTTACAATCAATTAATCAAACACCGTAATAACTAAACAAACATTGCAAAGTTATTATTCTAGAAATCAAAGCATAACAAGTGTACCAATTAAACCTTACATCCAAGATGATCACCAAAGGAATTAGCCACTCATGATTGGTGAATCATTGCTTCAATTCTCTTGTTTATAGCAATCAAAAACATAATCCAATGATTACAAACCCCAAAATAAAATTTTTGTTCTTCACAAATTGTCTTCAAGTGTTCTTGATTGAAAAGATGAAAGATAAGAAAGCCAAAACGGCATATTAAAGAACAAGGCGTCCAGCAGTTACAGACGGACCGTGGTCCACGGTCT
This sequence comes from Bidens hawaiensis, assembly GCF_021521415.1. Lineage (NCBI taxonomy): Eukaryota > Viridiplantae > Streptophyta > Magnoliopsida > Asterales > Asteraceae > Bidens > Bidens hawaiensis. Next base: position 147,348 of record NW_027494239.1, on the reverse strand, counting down.
AGACTGTCGGCCACGGTTCAAGCCACGGTCAACCTTTGCTCCCACGGTACGGTGAGCTCTGGAAGGTTTGTGTCAGTTGAACCGTGGTCCACGATGTGCTCCGTGGGCCACGATGGAGCTGGTTCCTATTGATTGTTTTCTTCATAACTCTCTCATTCCAGCTCCATTTTTTTCACCGTTTTCGCCTATGATCTTGTTGTTTCGTCCTTTACCTCCTTATACCTACAATCACATGACATAGTGTAGTAATCCAAATCCTTGAAATTAAACATAAACGCACATGATTTAACTAAAATTACTACACTTAAGGGCGGCTCTACAATCCACCCGTCACTAACCCACATAAGGAACGTTTACCGCTTCCATCCAAGGTCTTGTTTGCGTTCTTATGCAACAAGATAAGGTCATTGCTTACGCCTCGCGCCAACTCAAGGTTTACGAGAAAAATTACACGATGCATGATCTTGAAATTGGTGCGGTCGCATTTGCCTTAAAAATTTGGAGACACTACATTTATGACACAAAATGTGTGGTCTTCACCGACCATAAAAGTTTACAATACATTTTTGACCTAAAGGACCTCAATATGAGATAAAGACCTAAGAGTCAATTGCGAAATTCGCTACCACCCGAGGAAAGTGAATGTCGTGGCCAATGTTTTTAGTCATAAGAGTCATATTAAATCATTCTTACTCAATTGTGTCACCATGCAATCTGATCTTCAATACCACATCTTCGATGCACAACACGTCTCCATCATCGAGGGTAACCTATATGACGAGATGTCATGTGGCGTCGAACTCCAACTTGAAACCAAACATAAAGGCTTACTCTATTATTTTAACCGCTTATGGGTTCCCGATCGTGACGGTCTTCGCATGTTCATCCTCGATGAAGCTCATAAGTCAGGATACTCTATTCATCCCGGTGCGGATAAAATGTATGCCGATCTTCATCCCATATTTTGGTGACCGGGAATGAAGAAAGATATCGCAGTATATGTATCCAAATGCCTCACTTGTTCTAAGGTTAAAACCAAGAACCAAAGCCATTTGGTTTGCTCGAGCAACCTTCGATCCTTGTTTAGAATTGGGAACACATAGCCATGGACTTCATTTCCAAACTCCCCACTACTCAAAGCTGCAATGATAGCATGTTGGTGATTATTGATCGGTTGACCAAGTCGGCTCACTTCATACCTATCCCAGAAAAGTCCTCCGAAGCGAATAAGCTCGACTTTATGTCAAGAACATCATTTTCCGCCATGGAATGCCTTTGATCATTATCTCCAATCGTGATGGTCGGTTTACATCTCACTTTTGGAATTCATTGCAAACCGCCTTAGGTACCAGTATTAATCTAAGCACCGCTTATCATTACAAACCAATGGTCAATCCGAGTGAACAATTCAAACTCTTGAAGATATGCTCCGCACTTGCGTGTTAGATTTTGGTGGAAATTGGGATACTCACTTGCCACTTGTAGAGTTTTCCTACAATAATAGTTTTCTCCCTAGTATTGGCATGGCACCCTTCAAAGCTCTCTATGGCTGAAATGTCATTCCCTGATTTGTTGGAATGAGATTGGTGAATCTCAAATCACAGGTCCCGAGCTTGTTCAAGAAACTTCCGATTGGATCGCTGTTATTCGTCAAAATCTTCTTGCAGCTCGTGGCCGTCAAAAAAGCTGCGCCGATAAGCGTCGTAAACCTCTCGAGTTCAATGTTGGTGATCAAGTTCTCCTTAAAGTATCCCTATGGAAGGGTGTAGTTTGCTTTGGTAAAAGGAATAATTATCTCCTCAATTCATTGGGTCGTTTAAGATCGTTGAAAGGGTTGGTAGAGTTGCGTATCGACCCGATCTCCCCGAAGAGCAATCGAATGTTCATCCAACCTTTCACGTTTCCAATCTCAGTAAGTGCTTAGCCAAGGGAATCTCCACATACCCCTCGACGAAGTACAAATTGATGAATCTATGCGCACTATTGAGAGACCTGTTGAATTCATGGATCGTATGGACAAAAAAACCAAATGAAGCCGCATACCGCTCGTTAAAGTTTGTTGAGAATCGAAACGTGGTCCCGAGTTCACCTTGGAACGGGAAGCCAAATGAAGACCAAGCACCGACACCTCTTCGTTATGGCCTAATTTTTACTTTCTGGACGAATTCCTAAAAAGAAAGGAATGTTGTAACATTTCAGGGTTTTCTTTTCCTTGTATTTGTAATCCTTACCCGACCTGGTTTGTATTCAGATATTTCATCAATAAAATCTCGCACTTATTTAGTATATTCTTTCTTTTTAATTTAATTACTAATTGGGCTATTATATGATAATTTGGTAAATAACTATAAACATAATACACAAATGACCCCTAAACAAACATTTACCCACTTGTGTACCCAACCAAAAGTCAAGGGACTAACTAGCAAGTTATTTTTCCAAAATTTAGTTTCCCTCCACCCTCATCATCGGCACCGACACCGTACCCCCCCCCCTCTTTCTTGTTCCTTAATCCATGACCTAATCAAGGAAATTGGCATTACTAAATCGTTCATTTACCTTAAACGCATTCCACTGACACTCTAATCATAGAAAATGACAACCAATTGACAGCTAATTGATTCATTTTCGCGTCTTTAACAAACCGCGACTTATATGGCCTTATTACACTATATAAACACGATTATAATTCAATTGAATGCCGCCACACCTTCCTCACAACATCACGACTGCAAACCCTAAACCAATTGCTTCCTACCTTGCTGTTAAGATCAAGATCGTATTCAAGTCAAGAGCCGTAACCCTAGTTCTTCATTCTCTATTAATTCATCCTCTAAATTGGTAATTAATTGGTGCTTTTAGTTCGTTGTTAACTGGTAAATAATACCCCCATATCAATTTTGATTAACATCGATCAATTGGAATAAATTCGATTTCTAGAATTATTTGGGTTAGGGAAGAACGGCGGATTGTGGTTATAATGTTTTAGTTTCGTATTATAAACGAGTTAGACACCTGCCCCAGAGGCAAGTGCATGAGCGTTAAGTCAAGTAAACCGGCTTAGGGCGCGGGTTCGAGTCCCCCAAGCCCGGTTTTGCTGTTTTATTTTTATTCCTTGTTTATTTTTTAAACAATATTAATACATAACCTTAATATATGTAAACGAACTGAAAACCATAACCATCTCGAAATAAGTTACTACTTCAACTTGTAATTTTAATACTCGCTCATATATATGTGTATATATGAACTCGTGACAGTAAATGTATATTTTTTTATTTTTATTTATTTATTAAGTTCTTTTTCTAATTTACACTAAAGAAATTATAAGTTAATAGATAAATGAATTCTAACTCAAACAACCACAAGTTTTCGTCAAATAATAATAATAATAATAATAATAATGCATGGTAGCAATCCTCGTAAACTTACGAAGTCATATTTGGTTTAGTACCACTTAAAACATTTAATGCAACCATATTTATCCCAAATCCGTCATTAGCCATTTTTTTATTATTGTACTTGTTCGTTAAAAATTCATTATACGTTTAAAATTAGGAGTTCAGGTCGATGTATCTCGAGGAGCTTGACCGTTTCCATATTAACTTTTATCATCATCTCGTCTTCATCAATCCTCCCGATAAGGTGAGTAATCAAAACCCCATTTTTATCGTTTTACATTTTTGGAGGCGTTATGTGTTCACAAGTTAAATAGATTTATAATTTTCACTACAATTCCGCTATTTGCGTAGATATGCAATACTCAATTAGTTTATACGTGCGAATGTGACTATGCGCTTATTTTCGAGTTATGGTTGTTGGTATCTCATCCTTGATATGGGCTAAATTATATACAAATATTATAACTTTTCCCTACACTTTTGAGTAGCTTTGGGGTAGTTTTCATTAAATTATATTTCGTCTCGATTCATATTTAAAGTTTAAAGGTTTCAAGAGATAACGAGCTAAAATTATGTATTTTTACTAAATTTGAGACGACGAGTAAATCGACTCCATTAGGATAACTACTATTCGGCTTATATTATCTACTCATATTTACATATTGAGTTATGCATATATCCAACTACTTTATTTTAAACTATATTAATTCTAATTACTATTATAAGTTTGGTGGATTTGAAAGAGAAAAAAATAAAAATAAAGACATCAGTAAGTTGTTTCAAAGCGTAATTCAATTTAGGTATTTAATTATTAATTACATTAAGTAACTCATATTGTTAAATAAATTATATTATTCTCGTTGCAGCATCAAAAAAAACATATGTAATTGTAATGGGCCCTACATGATAAAGTTATGATTGAAGTTGGGCCATGAATATGACGGTGGTAACTAAATAAAGAGGGCCATTATTATTATAAAAAGGGGAACCCTATGTAAAAACAAGAAAAAGGGGGTCGGCTGATTTTGGAGGAAAAATAACCAGAAGGAACGAAAAAGAAATAAGCAAAGAGATAGCAAGCCATTGGTTCAACCAGATAGCGTCCAGGTTCAATACCTACTCATCCAAACCATCCTTATTAGTTGGTTTGAATTTATTATTTTCGTCATGAATTTATTGTTTCAATCTATTTATTTTCTTTTGTTCTTGAGTACGGTTGTTGGCTAAACCCTTAGACCGCCTAGGCTTATGATGAACCTTTGATTGACGTTTGATTTTATTTGGGATTTGCTTTTCATTATGGTTTTATGAATCAGTTAAGAGTTTAATATTATTTATTTGATGCATATGTGTGCTTGGTTTTATTTTGTGAATTTTATTGTTTCACAGAGTCTTTAGTGATTGTCTGTCATAGGATTCTGTTAGGTCATTTATTGTGTGTTCTTGACTAGTTTGTGATTGATTAATATTATTAATCAAATAAATAAAAGTGTGCTGCTAACCTAAAAAGCTGTAAGGTGATAGGTTATTTGATAGGTCTTGGTTGATTAAGATTGCTAGATTTAGTTTTTCGTAAGGAGTCCGTCTAGATTTGATTTTTCAGCTTTGTCTATTAATGTCGAATGAATTATTAGATTGCCTTTGATTTTCACGCTGTAAGGTAGGATTTCGTATAAAGGTACTCGTTCATAATTAATTAGATAACCGTAAGGAAGATTAATATTAAAGTTGGTGTTTTTAAGAGCTTAATATAAACCCATAGGTGTCTTCTTGAGAAGGGTCAAGAGTCCTGTTCGGGTTTTCTCTTAAGTGAATATTTTATGATCCCAGTTCCATAGCAAACATTTTCCGATTAAGTGATAACTAAAACTTTGGGGATTCTAGCCTAGGTGGTTTTCCATCATCATCTGTATTAAGTCTAAGTTCTAAGTTTAGTCATCTTTAGTTTTATTAATTAGTTTAATTTTAGTTTTTAGTAAACCCCCCTTCTTAATAAATAATAAGAAATAAATAGTCGGATAACTGAAGTTAGGAGGATTGTAGAGTGACAAAGGAGCTCCGGAGGAATGCCGAACGCATTGCAGACATGCCTTTGGATATGGTTTCCGCTGATTGGATGTGTATGTAGTTGAGTCTAATTTAGCTAGTTAACGTAATTTAAAGAGTCTCGTGGGTTCGATATCCGGACTTACTTAGCTGTACTAGAGTCGACCGGTTCACTTGTCGGTTAGTAGTTTTAGTTAAGTTAAGAGTCTAGAATTATTACTTGGTGTCTAGATTAGCGTTTATTTAGTTAATAAATTAATAACTACTTTTAGCACATCAATCCTCATCCTCATTTAGTATGATCATACGTCACCGGAGTAACTCGACCTGTTTGGGACGAGGGAAAAGGCCTTTTTATGCTATTGTTGTATTAATTGATGTAGTTCATATTATTGCAAGGAATTATCATTTTTAATATTATTATGTACCAAAAATCATGATTACTTGCTCAACTTTATGTTGACAACCTATATATTTTCACGTATGACGCATATAGCTATATGAGATGAAGCAAAAGAATAAAGAACAGATTGGACCTTAGGTTGCATGACGAATAAAGAACAATTTACATTTTAAGTCTTTGATTGTATTGTTTATTTCTTTCTTTTGAAAACAATGTTATGCTTTTATGTATTTTGATCATCATATGAAACAAAATAATTCATATATTGACAAATGTAATTTGCTTTTTTGTCATTCGAGTTATGATACAAATTATGTCGCGCCCCAGCATGTTCTCCCATAGGTTGAGGTGTGACACCTTAAACTTTGGTTGGACCCCAAACATCAGAATGAATTAACGAAAAAGGTAAACCGACCCTGGTGTTAGTTGGTTTAAATGTTTTTTTTATGGCTTTAGCTAGAAAAGTATTACAATTTAGCATACCATTGGAAGCGAAGAGTTTAGGGAATAAAAGGTGCAACTAACCAGTTGCATAAATGTCCTAATCTTCTACGCCAAAACCATGCTTCCGTATGAGTTATCCCATGATCAAGCATCACATTACCATGTTGGGTCACCTCATCCTCATAATGTAATCCTTGACGTTCAGTGCTATGATTATCCCGGTCCTGATATATAACAAACCAATCCAAAAAAATAAAATAATTAAAAGAAGAAGTGAAGAAATTAGAAGAAAAATAGAAGAAATAAAACAAAGAATGAAGAATGTAAATGAAGTGAAATTCCATCCCACATTGGTGGAAAAAAGAAAATGGAAAGCTTCTACCAAGGTATAAATAGGATTCCTAATTCTTGTCCCACATCGCTAGATTACAAAACTTGTAAGCTCTTTATAAGGAAGAGAGCTCACATAATAATATTCTTGTATGCCAAATCACACCCAGTAGTCCTAGCGGAGGGTGCAAAGCACCCGACGCGCACGCGCTCGGGCGATGGGCGCAATGTGGCGCTTTGATGGCGCACTTTGCACTTCGCACGCTTAAGGGCCACCTTAGTATTTTTGCTCCTTCGCGTTGTGCTTAAGATTCTTCGCGCTACGCTAAGTTGTCCAAAAAGTTCTTTGTCCTTCGCGTGACACGAAGATGTTCTTCGCGCGACACGAAGTGGAAGTCATGCAACGGTGACACGTTACCTGACACGTGTCGTGCCATGTGGCATAGCTAGGGCTGACTCGCCAACCCTACATCAACTTCGCGTGACGCGAATATACCCAATTTCAAGTATAAATAGGGAGGAATTCTGGACTTCATAACTCGTCCCAAAATCATACTTTCTCTCTAAAAGTTTCTTATATAAGATTGATATTATACCCAAGTAGTTGTAACGGTACCTCTCCGATCGAAAGGAACCTATACACGAATCCAAAAGCTCTACCTTAACAAGGTAAGACATTGTGCCATCGTGTAAAGTTTTATGTCTCGTGATTATCGTTATAATTATTGGTTTATACTAATATAGATATACTACTACATTGTGCTTAATCTAGGTGCTTAACACCAGAAGGCTTGTTAAATATAAACTTGCAAGATGAGACATTCAAGTTTTTGCACAACTCACATTTACGTGAGACAATTGATTTTCAATACTGTCATGATGCTTTTCTAAACCCACTAAACTCATGACAGATAGTCCAAATATTTTCAAAGGACTTAAGCTACATTACAGTGATTAAGTCTCTGTAGACTTACGAGATGGTTACTACTGGTATTGTGGGGTTTTGTATACAAGGCTTGCCTACTGGGCTATTACACGTTATTTATTGGACAAGTGTTAGCCAATGAGTAAGTGTTAGCCAGTAAGTAATATGACCACAGTCACATATACGGTCGAGTGACAAGTACCTTTTGGTAATTTGTAAGCAGGCGGATGTAAAAACATCTTCATGCTGTAACTGTAAAATGTGTCATGAATGTACTCACCAGTATTTTCAGCTGATCAAATATTTTTAAACATGTTTCAGGTGACTTGTTAAAGAAAAAGGAATGATGCCTGCTGGCTTTCAGCTTAAATAAGTGGCTTGTCACCAGAATAAAGAAACATTATGGTTTATCCCTATAAAACTTATGTTTGTATAAAATTGGGTTTTTAATCCCAGTTTATGAAATAAGAATTATGGTGTTTATAACTCTGATCACTTTTCCTAACTACGATTCTGATGAAATATTCCACTGCAAATTATTTAATAAACACTAATACCACCACTTAACATTCACGGCTCCCTTCCCGGGGTATAGGGGTCGGGGGTTGTGACATGATGCCCTATAAGATACAAAACATGAGATGCATTAAAACAGTGCCACTGAGTTCTTTTGTAACTTGGCTGATTGATAACAGTTTATGTGATAATGAGTGCACATAAAGACAATTAGACAATTTCAAAGTTGGTGAAATCTCAATAGTTTCCCCCTTTTCTACACCCATCATTCCTCCATTTGCGGTTTAGATGTGTATCTTCCTTGGTTTTGAAGACGAGATAAAACCTGACAATTCATAAGTCACAGTGTCAGTAGCACCACAATCAAATATCCACAAATCATTACTTCTTTCACAATTTGTTGCCATGCTAACTTCTCCCACACCCATATAAGTTTTAGGGTTATTTTTCGTTCAACCTTGAAACTTATGGGTTTTCTAACAAATTACATATTTCTGGGCTAAAGAACTTGGGGTTGATAACTGAGTTATTTGATTGAGAGGGGTTTAAACTTGATGAAATAGAAGGCTTGAGATAACATTCTCAAACCGTACACTTGCATTACGCCCCCTATTTCTTCACTTACGACTGCAAAAGAACAACCAACTCCTTTTTTGATGGTCTTTTTTCTTACGGGTTATTTTCCAGTAGGTTTTGTGTGGTCGCCGCCGCTGTTAACGGACTCCTGATCACCCATGGCTGCCCGATATTGGGTTTTGGAATTGACGGTTGGATTAGGGTTAGGGTTCGCTTTCAACGAACAATCATCGAACTTTGAGGGTGATAGTTTTGGTTGGTGCAACAGGTTGTTGTTAAAGAATAATGCTCTGTGACGTTGTGATGAATTGTTGTGGTTTTAATGATGAATTGTTGGCCGGAGATGATTGAATTCTGAAACAAATTTGGGGATTTTAGGTTTGAGTTTTGGTGCCATTCTTGAGCAGATTGGATATTTGGATAGTAAGGCTATTGTCTATTCAGACATGGCTGTGTGTGTGTGTCTTTTTTTTTTTCCGGTGAGTGGATAATAAGCATAAACGATCTTTAGATCATAAACATCGATACCATGTTGAGAATCAAGAGCTTTTAATTGTATTGAATTTTTTTTTGTTATATGACTTTGAACAATTGTATAAATAAAAATATATAGATACAAATTGTGCTTAAATAAGGAAATAATTTGCTAAAAGAAAGCTCGAGATTTGTTGGTCTTATTTTGTCTGGATTGTGTTTGACTATTTAAAGGCAGATCCCGTTAATTTCTCAATATTTTTGTTTCCTTGTCTAACACGTTGTGCCGTCACATGAGCAAAACTCTCAGACGTAACACATGGTGAAATAAATGCCGGGATGAAATCAGGATTCGAACATACAGCTTTACAGTACCTGAATTAAATCCTTTTCTATCAAAATATACTTATCTAATATAAAAAAATTATATAAAAATGGCTATTTTAGTCCTTTCACTTATTTAAAGTTTTAAACCCTGATTCCCCAAATGTGTATAAATGCCTTGTTTTGGTTGAGATCTAGTCAGCAGCTGCTGCAACACCATCCATATATTATTATTATGACCTGGGTCTAGTCTAGTCAGCTTTCTTTCTTGCACCACACCGGGACCACTACGCAGTCAGAGTCTTCATCTCCGTCAGTCAACCGTCTCTCCGCTGCATCGGTTCGTAATCGGTTAGTAGTTTTACGCTCTTTGGTTTCGTAATCCACTGACCATTGTTGTTTCTTCCATTATTTAACCTAGGTTTCCATTAATGCTTCATTCTCGACGACTCCTTACGATTAATACAGTGTGAAATTACTTTCGAACGAACTTGAACACATGTGTTGTCGTTAGTTCGTTCATTTATGTTCGTTTACATATTAATAGAAAATAATTAAATATTATGCTTTTATATTTATTGTTTTGTGTTCATTTAATCATTTATGTTCGTGAACTGTTAATTTTAGACGGAAGAACATAAACAAACACGAACATGTTCATTATGTTATAAACGAACGAACATGAACACAAATATTTGTTCGATTAAGTGTCCGTGCTCGTTCGGTTCGTTTACAGGCCTAGAAATTAGGTTTTTTGCATTTTTGTTATAGATTATTAACTCTGTTTGATTGATGCTAAATCTGGTTTAAGGTGAAAGTGAAATTGTAAATTATTATTACTGGCATTTCAACAAACAGTTGGCATAAACAGTTGACTGCCACTTAATTTCTGGTTTTATTGGTCTTTATTTTGATGAGTACTTATTTGTATCTGATAATAATTGAATGAAATTAGGTGAATAGTTTTCATAGATAGATTTGAATATTAGTATAATAGTAAGTTTTTATTCTCATCAAAATAATAAACATGACAATGAAACCCTTTGATTTCTTAAAAGATGACATTTTATTAGATTTCTTATATATTGTAACCGCCATGTTTATGGAATATCATCAACAGAGATTCAAATTTTTACCCTATAGTTGATGTTTGAATCACAACACTCTTAGTTTTTGATCTAGCTCGTTTACTTAAATTTGAAATCTAGATCAGATTTTGATTTGTGTAACAGAATAATTAGCGTATATTTGTACTACTTTTCTCTGCAAAAGTTTTGCTATTAATTGCCTGTGTACAAACAAAGACCCTAACATAGTGATGTTCATCATCTAACAAATAAAAGTACAGTTTCAACCCCTCAACTGTAAAGACCTTCTAGCTAAACCTCATTTGTTTCTTAGGAGTCGATAGTGTCATGTATCCGTCAGTTTCAACCCCTCAACTGTAAAGACGGTCTAACTTAACCTCATTTGTTTCTTAGGAGTCGATAGTGTCATGTATCCGTCATGTTAAAGGGAATGAGTTATTTTGTCCTTTAACAAAATCTATCTCTATCTGTAGCCACATTATTAAGGTGTATCATAGTGCTTTCGTGTTTTATTCATACATTTGTAGTCAATAGACACTTACTACAACGTAGTTTGATTAGACATAATGCGATTGATTCACTTTCTGTTTACTTTCTTTGCAGGGTTTCTCTATCACACATCAAGGTAGGATTAGTGAATTTTTTATCATTAACATTAATTATTGGAATTGCTTATAATCATTATCATTATTCTTAATTTAAATGGTTAAATTGCTATCTTTTAGGTTTAGGCTGGGACACAATCATGGATTGGCAAGAAAAGGGTTAGTCACTAAAACCTTTTATTTGCATTCTCATCTACTTTCATATCTGACAACATTAATTGACAAACTTGCCATGTTATCTGGAAATGACATTAGTAAGACTTGAGTTAAATGAGTTGTAGGAGATAATACATAGTCTTACTCTTGAGAGTTTTAGAAATCAGTAATCACGTGCAATGTTTTCAGACCCAGACCGGATATCGACCCAGACGCCTTACCGGGTCACAGGTCAGACCGGCCCGGGAGGTCGGACTGGTCAGTGACCCGGATGACATATCAATCAATCAATCAATCAATCATACCCAGTAAAATCCCACCGACAGCAGAGCTATAGGTAGGGTCTGGGGAGGGTGGGATGTAGGCACACCGTACCTCTATCCAAAGGAATAAAGTGGTGGCTTCCAGAGAGACCCTCGGCTCTAAGAACATGTGTATGAAGCAAAAAAAGGAAATCAAAGTTTAACAGTTATATAAAAAACTACTACTAATTATAATAATATTAATAAAAAGGTCACAGTTTAACCGCAATATAAAAGCTAATAATAATATGACTTAAATTTCCTTTTGTGGGTTAATTTCCTTTCATCGGAACAGCTTCCAAAAATTGTTTTAACCAGTAAAAAGGTCAAATAAGTTTGCTGGTTCGCTGCCTCCAGCTTATTTCATGCCCATTCAATGTGCTTATTCAATATATATGGTTTGCTTTCCATCTAGAAAGACAGGAATTGTATTTGGTTGGATGGCTTTTGAAGTATAATTGAAGCATTTCATTTTGGTGGTAACCAGGGTTTGACTCCCGGCTTACACTTGGTTTTTGATTTAATAGAAAAAGAGGTTTGTCGGTTCAACCGGCGGTTCACCGGTTCCGGTCGAACCGCTAACCGACAAACCCGGCCAGGTTGTTAGAAAACGGGCTATTAGTGTGAACCGGACCGGAATGGTTAGCGGGTCCCGGTCGAACCGGCCGGTCCGGGTTTCAAAACAATGATCATGCGTGTCTAGGAAAATGGCTTGATGAACCATTCCGTTCGCCGAGCACCGACCCCTATTTCCAAAGGAAGAAAGAAAAGAGGAAAGCTCCCTTTCTATTTCTTCTTCAGTTGGTCCCAGCAGATGCATAGTTAAGTCCAAATTGAGTACTGGGTTAATTAGAGGTTTTTTCTATGATTAGCTTATTCAGTTGTTTGTTTATTTCTTACAACAAACTTTTAAAATTTTCAAGTGGATCAGACTTGACCCTTTTTCTATATGGTTGTTTTAGGGTATTATGAGCGGGAAGATGTTTGGCAGGGTATGTGAGTTTTATGCATTATTTAGCCTCACACTTTCAAGTTTTCCTATAACGACATGTAGTATTATCAAGTTTTACTTTGAAGAGCTATATAATATATTGAGAACTATGTTCTAGATCACTTTAAAGTTTAAATAGTCTAAAAACATCTCTAAACATGCAAAAGCGTATGGTGTGGCAATCACATATGCTAGTAATGAATCGATAGAGTTATAAATGATCTCAACATTTAATCTTTCACATCCTAAAAGGATATGAATAGTAAAATTGACTTTTAACCAACATATTTTTAAATTGGTTGAAGACATAATGTAATGGGTAAACGGTTTTTATGTCACCCAAATGAATCTGTTACGTGCTTATTGAGCTTAAAAACTTAGTAGTGATATTTTAGTCTAATTTCTACTTTTGAAACCTTGTAAGATGCAATTGTTAGTAATGTTATTATAATGTGAAGCAATTATTCTTTTCCTTAAGGATCAACCATGCCTTTTTTTTTAAGTTAATAACTTGTCTTTTGATATTGCAGTCCTCATAAAGAAAGCAGAGGCATTTGAAGTGATGGAATCACAGAAGATTTTAGCAAACTGGCAGCAGCTACTTGTACTTGAGAAACTCCTTGCCGATGCGTATGTAATTCGCAGGCCAAGTCCAAGTGCATATGAACATCGCAAACAAGTGATCCGAGTTCTTAATGATGTAGCTAAAGATTTATATGGTAAAGTTTCAGTTTCAGTTACTTGTCTGTAATCAGTTGCTTTTTATGTTCACTCTTTACAAATAGTAAATGTACTTGTTTGTAATTCAGGTAATTCTGCCAGCTGTCCTGTTGTTGAGGAATTTGGTTCCTTTTTAATGGACCTTTTTACTTCAGAAAGTGATCTTGATGTCTCCATTAACTTCAGCAATGGCTTGTTAGTGTTTCCTCAAGAACAAAAAAGGAAAACGCTTCGGAAGTTTGCTAAAAAGCTGTATTCACTTCAAAGTAAACATCTATCTATGCTAGCCTTTTTATTTTCTATTATCGAAGTTTTAGTTATAAGGAACAACATTTACACATGTAAATGTACCGAACGTTTAGTGAACTGTTTGGCTGAAAGTTTGTTTCTTTAGTAAAATAACAAACCGGAACAAAACTTTATATGCATTTAGTTAAACGAACGAACATGAACACATGTCTTGTTTCATTTATGTTCGTTTGTTTACATTCATTTATGTTCTTTACTTTATATTTGTTTAAGTTCGTTCGCTTACATTTATTAATAAACTCATTTAAGTTTTTTTGGCCCATTACAATTTAGTCTAGTTTTTTGTAACTTTTTAGTCCCAGCACATTGTTGATCACATTTACTTTTAATTGGTTTTAGCTCAATTATGTTTGTTCATCTATGTTTAGTTAAGCTCTTCTTTTTATGTTTAGTTAAGCTCTTCCGTTTACGTTTGTAATCCGTTCGTTTATACTGTCACAAATGAACATAAACAAGCACATTTATTATCTTGACGAACAAGGTAACCTTATTCCTTTAATTGTTCGTGTTCGATCGACGATCGTTTGTTCAGTTAAAGTTAAACAAACGAACACCCTTTGTTTTCTTATGGGCTTTTGTGGTTTAGATGCAGGTCGTGTACACGGCGTTCAGCCCGTCATGAGGGCTAAAGTACCAATTCTTAAATTCATTGATACCGCAACAAATGTCGAATGTGACATTTCAGTAGAAAACAGTGATGGAATTTCAAAATCCTTAATTATTCGCCTCATTACTTCAATTGATGAAAGGTTTCCGAAACTAAGTTTATTGGTAAGTTTATTTTATATGTTTCCATATGAGCTGCATGTGTTGTATGTATATTTGTTTTTCATATTGAAACTATATCTATCTATGCAGATGAAAGAATGGGCAAAAGCACATGATATTAACAGCTCAAAAGACCAAACTCTTAATTCTTTATCCATAGTATTATTGGTTGCTTTTCATCTACAGGTGCGATATATACTTATACTCTATTATCACTAAAAAACATATAATCAGTTTATTATTTTATTTTTCTAATTATGCCATTTTATTTTAATTGATCTTTGGTTTCAGACTCGAGATCCTCCTATATTACCTCCATTTTCGGCTATACTAAAAGGTAATACTGAGACTTAGTTGATAATGTAAACATTCAAAAAATTTGATAACTTGATTTGTACAATACTTCAAATATGTGACGTTTGATATTAGAGATCATACATCAGTTGCCTTAAATAGCCTTGGGTGGCATATGGTGCATACCATCTGCTAAGGGGTATAGATGTAATTTAGGGTTGGAAATTTTTTTGAAAGGGATATTTTTTATTTACTTATGGCTTGAACCCATTTAAATTGATTCCTTTACAACCAAACTTTTGTTATACGCATTTTACATTCTAGAGATGTACGAGCTAAGCCGCTTGTGAGCTACTTGAGATCGGCTCGCTAAAAGCTCCGGTCGAGTTGAGCTTGAGCTTCACTTGCTCAGCTCAAGTTGACCCGCCATCTTAAATGAGCCTATCCTTTATATAATTTTAATTTGGTGTATTTAATATATATTTGCATGATAGTTATTATTATTAATAAAAATAACTAAATAGTACATATATTTTTTTATATTTAAAATTGTTTAAAATATATACAAATAGTTAAAAATATATATAAAGTCATTAATAAATAATAAACGAGCCGGGCTTGGGCTTGAACAAGACTACTCACGACGTGAGCTCGAGCTTTAGAAATAAAGCTTGAAACAAGTTGAGCTTGAGCTATTGTAAGTTAAAGGAGCCAAGCTCGAGCTTGAAAAAGCTACTCACGGGCCGAGCTCGATCTTAAAAAATAAATCTTGAAATGAGCTGAACTTGACTCGTTTTGTAAGTTAACCGAGCCAAGCCTAAGCTTAGGCGAGCTCGGGATCGGCTCAGCTTGTTTACATCTCTAGATAAAAATATAACATGAATCGATCTTTTCATAAGCAAATGACTCAAAATAGCACCTTCTTTTGTCATTTCTTGTCATGAAACTTTTGTAGATGGAGAAGACCCCGCATCTGTGGAGAATTCAGTTAGAAGGTTCCAGAACTACGGTAGAAGAAATACAGAAACATTAGGTGAATTGTTCGTGACATTTTTACTCAAGGTAGGCAACTGATTTTTTATTTTACACATATTTAATTTTTGATAATTTTCTTAGTTTATACTCTAAATGGTTGTTGCAGTTAGCATCTGTTGAAGAGCTTTGGGAAAAAGGTCTGTGTGCCAGTGCTTATCTAGGGCATTGGACATCTAAAACTTGGGACGGTAAAATAGCCATAATGAGTGTAAGTATTCCACCTCAATTTTTGGTTTGGCCTGTTTAACCCTTTTCTATCCAAAAAGGAATTTTTTAACATATCATGGTCTGAGGTTTAAATTTTTATAACCTATTTAGTCCCTGTTGCTAACCCCATGTCCCATCCACCATCCATTTTTTCTGTTAAATAGGACAAATCAGTTATGTAATTTATGAAAGATCATTTAATAGTTGAAGGACTATTATTATTGTCGTTTTGACCAAGGAATTAAAACAACTATCCAAAAATTTTGGATGAATTTTACAATATATGAATAATAACACAATAGTAATAGTAATAACAAAAAATAAGTATGTAAAACAAATGAGCGAACGGTTTGGTTCGATTTTAGCCCGGCTGTAAAATGAGCAAGCGGTTCGGTTTGTATACGGGCACGAGAAAAGGAAAGCTCGCTCGTTTTTTAACACCGGATATAGCTATATGTAACTAAAGTTATAATTCTTTTATTATTATTGATAGTATATTCGTAAGAAAATAATAATAATAATAAAATAATTTTATACTACTACTATTAACAATAATAACAAAAAACAGTGGTTAAAATGTAATTATAAAAGCCGTTAAAAAAACTGTAATTATTGAAAGAGAAATAGTTAAAGATAAAGTGTAAGACCATGTGTTATGCCAAGTAATTCCACAAACAGATTAATTATTAAATGTCTTTTATAAATTAAATAAATAGTTCTTAGGTTTAAAAAGACTAATGTGTTTTTAACAAAAAAATGGATGGTTATAGAATTTGAACCTGGGGCCATGATATGTTAAAGATTACTTTTTGGACTGAAGGCGTTAAACAAGCCAAACTACAGAGACCAAGAGCGTAATTTACTCTTTATATATATATATATAGGGAGAGGATCAAGAGAAAACTCATCCTTAGAGAGAAAACTTAAAAACTCCTAAAGAATTATTTTTAATTAAAAATAAAAAATATTTTCAAAATTCCGTTTTTGCCATTATTCTTATATTTTGTTACCCTTCACTTGAAAAAAATAAAAAAATAATAAAAAATAAAAAAACGCTGTAATGCACATACTGTTGTATTCCACATGTGCGTTACTATGTATTTTTATGTTCAATAGTGTTTAATTGCATATATTCAATATTCGTGTATTGTATATGTGTAGTAGTGTTGTATTATATGTAAAGTAAATAATAAATATAAAAGTCAATGTAGTTGATAGGAATCATGCTTTAATTCTAGTCTAAATAACATTTGTCTATTTTGGGAGGGCCAAGTGCAACTAATATTTCTATAAATAGGGATTAATAGCTAGTAGGGAGGGGAGAGGAGGTTGATGTTTAGGATGGCATTGCCATGGCTCCTGCTTATGCAGTGAGAGAGGACTCGGCCCGGGAATCTATTGTAACCTTTCTATACGTTTTCATTAATACTATCGTTCGGTTCTTTGTTTGCCTTATTCTATAATACTAATCTCAATTAACCACAACCATAATTCTATCAAACCCCTATCATTGGTCCGACTTGCCTTTGACCTGCCGTTTTCTTCTGTTTCAATCATGGAAACCCTAGCTCAGAATTTACGATTGGATGCTCATGAGCATCAGCTTCAACAATTGCATTCCAATATTACAGAGATTAAGGAGTCTTTTATGGTGTTGAATGCAGATCGGACGGAATCTGCTGAATTCCGTCAAGTTGTTTTAGCTTGGATGAAATCACAAGAGAACCTTGATGGTTCATTTGGCTTCAGGATCTCCGGTCTGGAATTTTCATCCGGCGCCACACCTGGGTCGGAAGGCAATTTCAGTGAGGTACTTCCCTATTCTTGTCCCCAATCTGTTTCCGATAGGGATTCTGGTCCCAAATATGCTTCCGATGGGGATTTTCCTAGTGGTCTTCCGTCTCTAATAGCTCAACTTGAGGCACTCGTTTCCAAATCTGAAGAGTGTTTGCGTTTTGGTGGCTTTAAACTTCACAAGTCAAATGGGCAATTGGATGAGGATATAAGTTCCTCAGACCTTGATTTGTTTGAAATTATGGAGATATCGGTCTCATGTCATGATTCGGGTTTGGATATTCCAAATCTTGGGCTTGCAACTGCTAATCCTCATAATTCTGAGGCGATATTAGCACTTCATTCGGAATCCCCTGTTTTTTCCTCCCAATTTTTATCAACGAGAAACCCGCATACACATATCAATGAAGCAGGTGATTTCAAGCTTCACTCTCGCACTTCAACGAATTTTGCTCAGGTATTGCACAAGCCTACAAATATTGTACTTAAGGTTCATCCATGTCAATCCAAAATTGGTAGTGAATTGCTTACGGTTCAAACCTTTGTATGGAAGCCGGGTCGGGACTTTGGTTGGATTGAAGATGCAACGTCCAGCCTTCTTGCTTTTGCCCCACCTGTTATCGCCATACTAAACCACCTACTACACCACAATCAATTGATGCTTCTTCAATTGAATGCTTTACTTCATCAGAAAATAAGGATTTCAATTCAACGCATGTCACTATCAATTGGGCTGCTTCTTTTCAAAATCGACTCAAAACTCAGATTCAGATCTTCGGTTTTGATCCTGGTCCGAGTTTTATTAACACACTTTATTTTAGTCTCATTATTCACATCTGTCACTTTGCTTGTAAGGTTTTGTTGGAGTTTGGTCTTCGGTTTTGTGCCATACACTTGTTTTTAATCAGAATGTGTACTTTGACCAGCCTGTGGTGACTCAGTTCGGTGTTGCACATAGCCATAACTTGAAGGGGATGACCATCCAATGTGGTACTTTTGGAATTAATACTTTCCATGTTTACCCTGGGCGCTTGTTACTTGTTTTACAATTTGGTCATGGAGACGTTCGAGTGGAGTCGATGGCTCGCGAACTTCAGGATCGTGATGATGCTCTACAACATCTTATGGCTCATTTCTCCAACATTCAAAGTTTTATGAATATGCAAGCTGCCAAGAAACGTCGGGATGTGCAATTTTCGGTTGGAGAATGGGTTTATGTGAAGCTCAAACCGCACCACCAACTCTCTGTTGCAAATCTTATTCTTCAGAAGTTGGCTGCTACACTTTTTGGTTCATTTCAGATTGTTGAAAATTTGAGATCGGTGGCCTCTGTTGGTACTTTCTTTCCTACAAACCTATCGGGTATTCATGGGGGCTACAAAACTACAAGCCCTGTTGTTGCGTTAATTGTTGGATCATATCATTTGCGGGTGGTGCATGGGCAGTGTCGACCACCTGAAATCACTCTGGGGGAAGCCTTCGCTTGGTTATCAAGTCAGTTGTTCGCTACCAGTCTTGAGGACAAGACTGTTTTGAAGGGGGGAGTAATGATAGGAATCATGCTTTAATTCTAGTCTAAATAACATTTGTCTATTTTGGGAGGGGCCAAGTGCAACTAATATTTCTATAAATTGGGATTAATAGCTAGTAGGGAGGGGAGAGGAGTTTGATGTTTAGGATGGCATTGCCATGGCTCCTGCTTATGCAATGAGAGAGGGCTCGGCCCGGGAATCTATTGTAATCTTCCTATACATTTTCATTAATACTATCGTTCGGTTCTTTGTTTGCCTTATTCTATTCTCTAATCTCAATTAACCACAACCATAATTCTATCAAACCCTATCAAGTGCACATTTGCGTTAATGTTGTATTACACATACGTACTAATGTGTATTTGATGTGCGTATTAGTCTTATATTGCATATATAAATTAGTGTGTATCAAATATTTGCAATAGTGTTGTATTCTATGCAATACAACACTTTTGCATATATGCGATGCACACTTTCTCCCATGGGCACTACATCGACGAGGTTGCCGACAAGTTTTTTTTTTTGGACCAATAACAACATATAAAAATAATGGAAAAAAAAAACTACAAAATTTTTTTTTTTTAAATTAAAAATAATTATTTAGGAGTTTTTAAGTTTTCTCTTTAAGAGGAGTTTTCATTTGATCCCACCCCTATAATATATGTGTGTGTGTGTGTGTGTGTGTATATATATATCACTTTTGTCACATCTTGAAGTATATTTCTTTTTGCTAGGTTGAGGATTTTTTTGACCGGGCCCAAAATGCAGCACGGGCAGTTGGAAAAGCAGAAGTGAATAGAATCCATAACAGCATTCATTTTACAATTCAAAACATCAGTCGTTTTATGAATGTTAAATATGACAAATTAAAGTTAAAAGAATCACTTTTTGGTAATGATAGCGTTTATCATCCTCGCGTTGAGCCAAAATTATACGTATCGAAAGAAATTCATGAAATAAAGACCAACTTGACCAAGAACACGGTCAGCAATCCTAATGGTGTGATGGATCATCTGAGAGCTGTTTCGAACCGGGGTGCACCACAACATCGAGCCGTGAGGCCTGTGAGTGCAGGGCCGGAGACACAATGGGCGCACCAGGCGGTTCACAATCAGGGAATGAGGCTTGCAGAGAGTGGGTCAGCAAGCTCTTGGGCTGGACCTGTGTGGGCACAAAGCTGGGGTGGTGGTGCATCTAGTAGCGGTGGGAGTGCGGTCAATGGAACCGGTTACTTCGATGGTTCGTTACGAAGGACGCAGCCTGCATCCGACCCTCAGGGAAGAAGGCAGCAGCAGTTTCCTTACGGTAATTGTTTATTTTAAAATCAACAAATGTCTAATGTGTTAATTATTTTGACTCGTTTGAATTAAACATATTGAAAATCAACCCATGTCTAACTGCAATCATATCTTTTGTTTACAGGGAATTTCTCCAACGCGAATAATACACCATTTCGCTGAGACATGGTAAGGTTTGTTTGTCTTACCACATGTTTGGCTGTTTATAAATAGAGTTTACAATTCTATGGTTTTTTTTTCTCTATCAACAGCGGCTTTAAAACTGTGTTGTTTGACTAGTTTTAAGTAAAGAACTGCGAGAAAACTATATGTAAACATTCATCTATCTCTCAGTTGTGTTATGTGATTCTTGTAACTCTGTTTGAAATTGGTTTTATATTGAACGTGCATCTTATCCTATAAACTCACAAGTATTTATGAGGTGAATGATTATAATTATTTTTAATTAATTATACTCGCCTAATAAGAAAAGATATATAATTATTACTTGGAACCAAAATACACGTTTTTTTAAAAATTAAATAATAATAGAAGGTTGTAGATTATTAAAAAAATGTAGGTAATTTGGATTGACTTGTGGGTCAACTTGCCGTCTTATAGCGGCAACACCAAGAGGCCCACTAGGCCAATAATTCTATAATTTCTAACAGCTGTTAAATTCCTCTAAAAATATAATATCTTTATGCTGTAATATTTGAAGTAATAATAAATTAACATTAAGGTCATAATCAATATCCATGTGTGATTATTTATATTAGGAGTAGTTGGCCTATATGTTAATATATTTATAAGTACAAAGGTTTCAGATTCCTAGTAACCTACCCTAGGTGATCAATGATATTCTAAACAAGAGGTTTAGAGAGAGAGAGAGAGGAGCCGAGGAGGCCGGTCCAACGAAGGCGAACCATCGAGTACGATTCGAGCATCACATGAGCCGGTTGTGTGCGTGTTGAGGGTGCACGCGTGTTTAACCGATGGGTGTGTGTTGCTTTCACCAAAGGCCAGCCAGACCACCTAGACCAACTTTGAGGGCCATAAGAGTGGTTCACTTTGATGGCTACATAGAAGACTATGAGAGCCCGGCCACGGTCAACCAGGTGCTCACCTTTTACCCGAAACACTTCATGACGACTCCACTCCGCCTTATGCAAATTGGGTTGGTACCACTCAAGCTCGACACGCTTCTTGAAGCGGGCAAGATATACTTTTTACTGCCATGCTCTTTTATCCGGTTTAATGAGTCTGCGAGTGATTTGACCTGTCTTTCAAAGAAGCTCACCAACATAGCCAAGACTCACCAACTTAAACCCACACAGACCCCTTCGGCTAACCTACAAGTCAAAGTGTTGACCAAGATCTCTGTTCCAAACACTAACATAGCCAAGGACCAGCCAGCCCCTGTGACTAGCCCACAAGTCAATAAGTCAATGCAAAAATCTCTTAAAAAGAGTCTTAGTAACATAGCCAAGCCCCCTCGGGCCAAGGCTAAGCCAGCCCCTGAACCGGCTACTCCACAAGACGAGTCAAGCGAGGGTTCAAATGATGGCTCTAACAGTGGGCAGAATAATATGAGAAAATCGACTAGAGGGTTGTCGTGGAAGCCGCTTTTGGCTACGATCAGAGAGATTTCCTTTAATCGAAGGGAGTCCGATTTACGTGATTAGTGTTTTGTGATTTGTAAAATTGTTGTATTGTTGAAAAAAAAAACTATAAAATGTAATCGTTTGTATGCTACTTCCAGTTTACAAAAGTTAGAACAAAATTTGTTGTAAAAAGAAAAAGGAAAGATTGCATTGTTTGTTTTTAATATATATGCAAAAATCCATCTAAACGTTTTTGTAAAGAAATTTATCTTTAAAAAAAAAACGTATTTGTAAGCGTTAATATCATTACTCTTTAAAACAGGTAAATTAGTTAATAATTTATTTAACTTGGGTTTATACCCAAATACTTCAATTTAAAAAGAGCGATGTTTTAGGTTGAACTTCCACATGTAAAAAAGAAATTAAAAAAAAAAGGAATATCACGTAAAATAGTAACCAAGTTTCAAAAGTGTTCCAATTAGGTCACTCATGTAATTTTTCCCGAAATCGGGTAACTAAATCTTCAAATCGAGTGTCAACGATTTTTTTGTGCGTCAAGAAGGAAATGAAGAATAAGATGTGAGGGTCGGAATTTGCAATATATGTAGATAAATTTAAAAAATTAAAAAAACATTAATTATATTAAAATTTAAAAATAAAAAAATAAAATTCACATCGCCACTCAGGTTAACATAAAAAAAAGATAAAAAGATCTTTTATATGAAACAAAACAGAAAAAGGTTAAAAAAAACATGCTAAAACCTTTAATTTAATAAAATATAAAAGTTGAATGACTTAATTGAAATATTTTTTAAAATTAAATGACCTAACTGAAACACTTTTGAAACTTGATTACTATTCTCTGAAATTGTCCAAAAAAAAAAATAGGGTCTTTCAGGTCAGACTCAAAAGTTTTTTCATCTATGATGAGTTTTATTTGATCTGATGGAGAAACAGAAATGCCCGGCGAGTCAGTAGCCCGTCAATATTTCAAGTGACTATTCAAAAAAAAAATTAGCTTGGGTTTATGTTCACATGAACCATTATATAATGCTTATTTGCCTCCTCGTGGAGAGGAATTTAAATCAGTATACTAAATTATTTGTTAATAATTTACCTTTTTGATATCAAATCATAAAGTGTGATTTGATTCATAATTTGAAAAAGATAATTTAAAATGAGAAAAATTCTCAAAATAACTCATCTATAAAATAAGATTCTAAATTTGTCTCTTTAAATTCAAGATTCTAAATTTGTCCCATAGTTATCTCGTCGTTGTCGACATGTTAAGGAATACTGACGACGAGTTACAAAAGGAACCGGAGAACGACACATGGTCGTAATCTGGCTGGAATAGGTCGTCTATGATGTGTTATCGAGGCCATTTCATCGCAGACGATTTGTAATACATGTTCTTGTTCACAACGTCAACGCCGGGCTGCCATACCTGACGCCCATGTTCACATCGCCAGCGACGGCTTAACGGATCTCATGGTTGGCGACTTGTTGACAAAACATAGGGTTGAAGATGCGTTTCCGGTGCTAACGTAGGGTCGACGATGCGTTTCCGGTGCTAACGTAGGGTCGACGATGCGTTTCCGGTGCTAACGTAGGTCGACGATTACGTATAACTTGTCGTGCGTTACATGTTTTTTATTAACGCGCCGTACCTTTTCCTCTTCCCCGCCAACATGTCGACAACGACAAGATAACTATGAGACAAAACTAAAACTTGAATTTGGAGGGACAAATTTGTAATCTTATTTTATAGATGGGCCATTTTGAGGATTTTCCCCATAAAAAAACAAAAGTAGTTTAAATAATAATGTCGAAGAAGGTAATTCAAACTTGAAAATAACGTTTTTTTTTAAATTATTTTGGAAAAATAAAAGTTGTTTAAATGAATATATATTCTTTGAAAGCTTTGAATTAAGAAAATATGGGATGAAGTTTTATGTTATGTCTTCCCTAATTAAGAAAATAATAACCCAACACATATAATTTCAACGTTTTCTCATCTGGTGATGTAAAACTAATTGATTTAATTATCATAATTTAATGCATGATAAGTTTAGACATAGGATTATAAGAATCTTATAAAATAAGTGCACACACCAAAGGCCTTTGTATGTGTATTTATGTTGGGTAACATTCTACATTTTCATTTTCATGTGCTGATGGTTTAAATCATCTGGTTAACTTTTTTTTGAAAAATAAACTTCATTCAACAAAACAAACCATATGTCAGTCCTTAAATCAAGAACCGCATGGAAAACCATAAATTACAACAATATAAGAGGAGAATCGTACCAATCCTTCCATTCTATACATTTGAATTTAGATCTATTTCTAATCCAAAAAAACGAACTAGCTTTAATCTTCGAGATAACATCTACCACTTTAACTTTCTTCCTTTGAAAAACCATCTCATTTCTGGCAATCTAAATACACCATAAAGTCGTTAACACAATCTCGTGAACCATCCTCGTCTCATGTTTCTGCAACTTCAACCCTTTTGTTAATGCGAGTAAATCTCTAACCTCAAACGCATAGAGAGGAGGTAACCCACACCAGCTCGCAACCCGATCCCACACCTCCAATGCAAAAATACAAGCAATAAATAAATGGGCCGATGATTCTGTATAATCGCCACACAGCGAGCAATTTATATCTTGTAAAATCATACATCTTTTCGTCAATTCCGTCCTGGTTGGGAGTCTATCTAATTCCGCTCGCCATGCCAAGACATTGCACTTCAAAGGGATCCATCCATTCCATCTCATTTTATAAAAATCGCTATAATTCTGATCTGAAATAAAGAGTTGTTTAACCGCATATACTGTAAAATTAGTTGGGCCACCACCTACCCATTTCCACGAATCCACTCCCTGAGCCCAACCGTAATCATGGATTTGCTCCAAAAGCCCAAAAAGTTCTCCAACCTCCTCAGGTGTCGTCGGTTCTCTTTTCCAATTCCATTTCAAATTTTTAACGGTGCTTCCAAGGGTGATTCTGCTTTCAACCAAACAATCTTTATATTTTTCTAATCTAAATAGATTAGGACATGATTCTCGAAGAGGCGTTTCCCCAATCCACAAATCGCACCAGAACCTTATAGACTTGCCATCTCCAACTGAACCATAGAAAAGAGAATTCAGCTTCCTACCATCTGAAATACATCTTTCTCCTACGTTAACAATCTCTTTCCAACATCTAGAAGAATTGGAGGCAAGAGGAAGCGACGACCAATTGTTTTTACTACTGTGACATTCTACAATGACTCGCTTCCACAAACTGTTTGCTTCTTTCTTGAATCTCCAATGTCATTTAAGAAGCAAGGCTTCGTTAATTTCTTTAAGACGGCTAATTCCCAAACCACCCACCTTTTTAGGTCTCGCAACTCTATCGCATACAACCCAATTAATTTTTTTGTCTTCACTCGTGCCACCCCAAAGAAACCTCCTCATAATAAACCGTTATATGATTTAAGTAGTTCAAAGAAAATAAATATACACGGTATTATAAATAAATAAGGTTCAAATCCTCTGGTTAACTAAAGCATTGTGTAATTTAAGTAGTTAAAAAAAATAAATATACATGGTATTATAAATAAATATGGTTATATGACACTAGAACTACCACACTTTTAGTTTTACTATAGATGGTACAACGTTAAAACTACCTCACTATATCGCTATAGAAAGTAGAAAGTTTTTTTTTTTGGCTACTTTTATATGTTTAGAACTAGTTTTGTATTAAACACGATTTATAATTACTAATCATTGTCTTTAATCATAATATATTTTATCTTCATTCTTGAATCTTCATGTTCATCACTTAATTTCCTTTATTTTATATTTTCTTCTTTGTCTTCGTTTTAGACATCAACAAAAACACATCCCAAAATCAATATAAAATTTGGACAAAATCAAAAGAAATCCTCTGTATTTGTTTTTAGCATATTATTTTTTATTCCAATTGAGAAACCAAAATTAAAGCAAAACATTGAAAATAAAATAGTTTTATTTCTATTAAAATATTAGTTCAGAATATAGGTCGAAAGAACAAAATAATTATCCACATAAATACATTATATTTAACTATGATACATAAAACGGTTATGTAACTGTATAATTTTCTAGTTCTTGCTAAATTTGAGCAACACGCACAAGTGTTTATGTGCTATTCTATCGAGCGAATCCCATAAGCATAAAACTACATACACTTTTGTATTTGGTGTTATTCAGATTTAGCATGAGAGAAAATGAGAAGATTATACAGTTATATGTTATAATAACGACATCTATATCGCACCTAAAACAATAACATTTTAGGAGTTTCTTTCTTAAAAATTTATTTATTGGCATATGTATTTATATGTTTATCTATTTATTTTGTGTCATATATATTATTTGCACTCTATTAACACTGTAGAAATGAAGCCATGCGTTATTAAAATAATAATAATAATTTGAAAAGGTCTAATCAAAGGACTGCTTGTCATGTGATTAGAGTTGGAGTTTATCTACCACGTAATTGATTATAACATTTTAACGTAACGTGGCCGTTAACTTATTCAAGCTAATCGAATCATTTATTTTTTTAAAAGAATTTAATTAATTAATTAACTTTATATTCCAGGTTTCACATATGTTTGTGAATAATTA
The DNA here is from genome assembly GCF_021521415.1 of Bidens hawaiensis. Classification (NCBI taxonomy): domain Eukaryota; kingdom Viridiplantae; phylum Streptophyta; class Magnoliopsida; order Asterales; family Asteraceae; genus Bidens; species Bidens hawaiensis. Next base: position 120,560 of record NW_027494239.1, on the reverse strand, counting down.
TTGTTTGGACAAAAGTGTATTGTCGATACAACCAATGTCCAAAAATATTTAAAATAAATTGCAGTTTGCGTTCACGTCGTGTTTCACGACGGAAACCACTTGTGTCACTTTTTTCAAAATGACTCTTTTCAAAACAAGCGGAAAGATGACAGAGATGTAAACTGATCCTGCCCGACAACCACAGAGGCTCAACATGCTCGTTTTTGAAAAGGGGGTCGCAACACAAGTGACTTCTGCTCGTTAACCATAATATGGACGCAGAGTGCAATTTACTCAATATTTATTTTTTACCAAATAAATTTATATTCACTCAAATAAGTAAATAAGCAACCAACAGAAATTAGATTTTCATCTCTACTTTTAACAATATCTTTTATCAAATGTTATAGCTACCCGACATATCGAGCAAACACGAATCTAGAACCCAACTCACGCAAACTTGTCGCTAACCAGAAGCAAGACTTTTCTTGGACTTGTACAAACCTTTTGACCAATACAGAAGTCAAAAAGTATGAAGCATTTCTAACATGTATTACTTATGCGCTACTTCTGACTGAACGACGACGGCGCTTGTATGTTGTGGCGTTTGAAGAACTCTCTAAATCCGTATGTGCTCACATCATAGTTGTACTGAAAAAAGAATATCACATGAACGAAATCATAATGATAGTCGGCAAGACTCTAAAATACACAATTTACATTTGACTAAATATGAGCATGAAAATAAAGGCAAATTACACATGCAATTTATTTGACCGCGTGTGTGCATACATTTATTCGTCTACACGTGCATACATATCTGCACAGGATGTATACAGATGCATGCATGTATACACGCACACAAACACATACATACGCATTTGCACATGTATATGAGTATGAAGTTAGCATAACTAACATTTCTGTTTATGTATATGAGTATAAAGTCAGCATAACTGTAGTTGCAATTGTGTGTGGAATAAAGGGTGTTTGCTTATGCCACACTTCTCCTTTGTTTCTTATAAGTCAACACATTTAGGCAGTCAACTACTTGCCTCTTTTATGTATAAAATTTCTCCACCTGCCCCCCTTTTGTTGGGACATAACTAATTTGCTGTCAAATAAATTGATAGATGTAATGACTAATGAGTATTAGTTAGTCATTAAATATTTTAGCAGCTTATTTATGATAGTTTTAACAATAATATGTCCCCTTGTGTAATGATAATATTATCAATATTATGTTGATTTCACTTTTTGCTTCAATAAATTTCAAGATTGCTAATTATGTGAGGTTTTTTTTTATTATTATATATGGAATTGTAATAATTTTCTGTGCATATTACATGTTTTTTTTAATTACTGTGCTTTTTTGGCTTGCATGCACTTTTTTTACGCCTTTCGCCTAGGCGTGACTCGCGAGCCGTTGTAACTTGCGCCTTTGACTACATAACGATCTAATATCATTTGTGTTACTTAAGGTAAATATGATTGGTCTCACATTATATGGCTGTTGTATGTTGATACAAAAAGAATATCAACTGTGAGTCTGTGATAACCAGAGGTTCATGTTGCAAAAATACAACGAAACAACAAATTGAGATGAGATATCACTTAAACAGAGATTTGATGAGTGTTGGTAGATTGCCATTAAGAATGATTAACATCGAAGTTGAAGCTTTGTATAACTTCAACCGGCCTTCTACTCTTCTAGATGACTAATGAGAAGGCACCGGTCTTGGATACCAATTGTTTTGATAATCTAAAGACTAATGAAGCATAGACTTTGGTAAAAAGTGCCACTATGTTGGTCAGTTTTAAGGCTGGTCAATCTTCTTTATATTAGTCAGCTTTTGGAGTGGTCAATATAGTATAGAAGTAATACTAGAACCAACTTTTACTGAGAAAATGGTTGACTTTCAAGAAAGGCAATTGTTAAGTAACCAGGGGGTCGGGCCAACTCAGGCTAAATTAAATGGAGTCAATGACTAAATTCGTCGAAGTCAAAGTCAAGAGTTGAACTCTTGGGAAGTCAAAGTCAAGGCGAGTTTAGTGGAGAAATTAATGGAGGAGCTAAGTTAGTGGAGTTATTTATCTTTGTTTTCATTATTTATACCATAGAGTTTTAAAGTTTCAATTGTCTATGTTTTTATCAAGTATTATGAATAAATCTAATATTATTTTGGAGATCTAGCCTATCTCAAATCAGGCCAATTATCCCTTATTTCATCAATTTGATTTCCAGGTTCGACATTGGTTGAGTTCAGATTCTAGACTTTAATAATCTATGTAGACCATCAACGGATGGTCATAGATAGATTCATTTGTGTTTAAAAATAAATATATAGGCTTAGGCAGCAAGGATTTTTAGGCACTGTTTTATATATGTTGTATAAACTTAGGTAACAAGTTTCACTAAAGGACTGAGCGGATGTATAAATTATGTTTTTGTAATATTTCTCTTAACTAATAACTATTAATAATGAAGTATAACATTGTTTTGCTCTTATTGTTGCTATTACATTTATTATTAAATAAAATTGTTCGCTGGAGAGCATTTGTAAAGTTTAAATAACTTACAGGTAAAACTTTCACGGCGTATTTTGTAATATTTGGATCAACCGCCCTTCCTTGATTATTCGCCTGTGCACCAAATCAACAAATGTCAGTAAGACTCTACATTTGTAACAACCTAAACAAAATCGAACCACGACTGCAAGAGAGAATGTAACTCGTGCAGTGAAAGTTGTACATGGCTCTAGACTTGTCTGTTCTAGCTTTGGTTAAAAAACTAGAATAAGCTAAAAATCTAAAATAATTGGTTTCAAGAATATTATCAATGAAACTTTTATGCATGGTGAGATTTGTGATGTAGCAACATGATTAAGATAGACCATGCAGATATGAGATAACAATAACGAAGGTTATACAAACTTACTTGTTCAGGGCTATGAAACATTTCTATAAATGGATAATCCTTCTTTTGTCGTGTCATACAGAATCCAATAAATTTTGGACACTCAACCTGAAACACAGTAAAAAAAACCAAAAAAAATCATGAAAATTCAAATAAGAAATAAGTACCTTTATATTGAATTAGAACCCTAGATAACATTTTATCAGAAAGAGCCATTATAAATAAACATTGTTTTAATTTAAATATTAAAATTTAAAATAAAACAATTTAAGAAGTTATATGCATGAAAGATAAACTTTTTGAGTGACTTTCAACCAGTTTGCCCCATTTGACTCTTTCTTAGGGGTGTAAACAAGCCAAGCCACTTGTGAACTACTCGAGATCGACTTGCTACAATCTCAAATCAAGCCGAGCTTAATGAGCTCAAGCCCAGCCTATGCGGCTATGCCCCATAATAAGATTGTTTAATTAACAAGCCCGAGCCTAAAAAAAAGATTGTTTAAACAAGCAGCCCGAGCCCAATAGCAAGATTGTTTGGTAAACGAGCCTGAGCCGAGCCTAAAAATAAGATTGTTTACAAGCCTGACCTTAAAAATATGAATGTTTAAAAAACCAGCCCAAGCCTAAAAATATATATATTTTTTTTATAAATAAGCCCGAGCCCAAGGTTTTAAGATTGTCTAATAAACAAGCCGAGGCCCAAGCCTAAAAATAAGATTGCTTAATAAACGACCCCAAGCCAGAGCCTGATCCCAAGCCTAAAAATAAGAAGAATAAACGCAGGCACGCAGCAATTCGTGAAAGAGGGGGGGGGTATGTTATGGTTATAGTAGTTTAATAATTGATCCCTATTAAGCCGGAAAGTCTTCTCAGATACAAGAAAATGATTTAGTTCCAGAGCTAAAGAACGTAGTTCTCAAACGAACCGAAAAGATTCTAGAGCTTTTTCAGGAGTCGGTATTCTTCTTCAAAATATTATAGTACCAAGTACATCTTTATTGTATACTCTCACACATATGGCACAACCTAATTCCTTTTTTTTTTAATTGAAATACCTAAAAATCACCCAAATACTAAGAAATTCGCCCTTGACAGTAAATACTAGAACGAGACTGAACCCGGGCCTAAAAAAAGATTCTTTATTAAAAAAGCCCAAGCCTAAAAATAAGATTTTTTTAATAAATAGGCCAAAGCCCGAGCCTCACTTATCGATTTGAGCAGTCTTGCAAGCGTAAATGCGCCTGTTATTTATATAATTTTATTTAGTATCTTTAATTTATACTTAATATGCATTACTAAAAATGTACATAAATTAATTAATAAATAATAAACGCACCGAGCTCGATTTTGATAAAACTATTCACGAACCGGGCACAAGCTTTAGAAATAAAGTATGAAACGAGCCAAGCTCAACCTCTCGTAAGTTAGACGAGCTGAGCTTGAAAACACTACTCCTGAACCAAGCTCAAACTTGAAATGAGTCAAGATCTAGCTCTCGTAAGTTAAACATGGTTATAACGAGCTTGGCTCGGCTCATTTAAAGCCATGCTCATTCCCGTCTTAGCTATATCTTTCAAATTGACACATTTGAGATCAAGCACAACCAGCGAATTAATTAAAAAGTAAACATGTCAAAAATGCCGCCTTTAGTATATAATTTATCTGCAATATAAAATTGACAATATTATACCACAAAAACCAACTTACGCGCATAAACTTAATTTGAGGATAAAACTCAGCAGCAGCTTCCTCCAACACTTTGTCAAGATGTTTGGTATAATTACTCCTGCAACAAAAGCAAGCCTATTAAATTAAGAATTATTGAAATAAAATACGACAATAAAACTAGCAAGGGCACATAATGTATACTTGATGGTGAATGCAACAATCACAGGGTGACCTTGATGCAAAAGATGAACAAATTCTCGCTCCGAAGTGAAATGAATAACCCTTGATGGCCCTAGATCCTTTGGATATCCAGTATAATACCTTCACGAAAAGTAATTGTAATTATATACAATATCAGAGACTTAAAACTAAACTTTCTCAAAAAAAAATCAATGAAATTTAAATATAACAACGACTAGGGGTAAGGGGTGTAAACGAGCCGAGCCACTCAAGACCGGCTACCTAAAAACTCTAACCAAGGCGAGCCCGAGCTTTTACTGAGGCTCATTTCATAAACGAGCTTGAGCCTAACCTTCAAATATCGAGCTTGAACTGGCTCGTGAGCCAAAACGAGCCTTTTATTTATATAACTATTATTCAATATATTAAAATATTTATTAATATAATATCAATTACTAATTTACAATAAAAATAATTTAATAATAAAAAACATAAACTAAGAATACAAAAAAAAAATAATAATAAAAAATATAGTTAAAATTACTAAATAATAACTAATTAAACAAGTCGAGCAAGAGCTGAGCTCATGCCTTGAAAGTAAAGCTCTAAACGAGCCAAGCTCGAGCCCGAGCTCTCGTTACAGCAAAAGCAGAGACAATAAACAAGTTTAGAATAATGATAACGGAAGACATACTTGCAGGTAGAACGAAGATTAATCATCATTTTGTGAAAGAATGATTGTTCCTCCATCTATACCTGTCAAAATTACAAAATCAAAACTTTCTTTGACTTTGACCAATCAGCAATCACCCATTTCATTCATCTTCTTTGTCAATTAATCTGATTATTCGCCCAATTTCTTGATTTCGAATCATTAGGGTTTTCTCAATGACAAAATTGAATAAATTGAATGCGTGTAACAGTTTTATACCTTGATTAGGATGGCAGTTCAATTGCAGAAGATGAATTTGAGTCAAGAAGATGGGATTATTCGAGCTTTCTGATTTGGGGTTTTAGGGTTATACTTAATGACCCGTTCAATATTATTATGGTTTTAAATTTGACCCATTGGAAGTTCGGAACTAGAACTCGAACCAGAATAAGAGAACGTGACCCTGATACCACTTATGGCCCTTTGATCTTCGTTTGCTTTGTGATTCGCTGGAAACTTGGGGTATGTTTGACAGGGAGTTTTTAAAAGTTTTTATGAGCTTCTAAATTTTAAGAAAAAGTTTCTACTTTGGTATTCTTGGCAGAGAGCTTTTGGGAGATTTTAAGAGCTTTTAGCTTTAAGCTTTTTTTAAAAAAAAAACTCATACTCAATAAAAATCTTTGTTTGACTGTTGGAGCTTAAAGCTTTTAGATTATAAGAAAACGCTCCATATAGCAGCGTTTGAGAAAAGACTACAAGCTTTTATTATTTAAAATTTTACAAGTTTGGTACTTGAACTTCCATTAATTTTTGTTAATTTATAAAATAGTTAGACATTTGCCTCTAATTCAAAACCAACTGCCCCACGACCTTTTAAGAGGCCATAACTTTTTCACACGTTAATACTTAAAAAAATACATTATAAGAACGAGTATTTTATTCTCTTTAGTTTAAGTATGGTATTGCTGTACTTCTTTAAATTTAAAAAATTAACATTGTACGTAATTACCGGTTAGGATCGGAAATAAGACGAGTCAGGCGAGCTCGGGTTATGTGTAAGCGTTTTTGGCGCTTAATAGTAGTGGATGAAAGGATACTCCACAGTTAAGCGTGCACAGGTGGGAGTAGTATCAGAATGGGCGACCTCCTAGGAAGTCTTCACCTGGGTAACCAAAAACAAATCCGTAGGCGATGGTGTTACGTCCCAGCCAAAGCGGACAATATTATGATGTGGCGGTAGCTGGGCTGTTACATTTTAGATTTAGGGTATGTTTGGCATGGAGCTTCTAGCTTTAGGCTTTTAAGAAAAAGCTCCTATTAAATAAAAAACTTTGTTTAGTTGAAAGTGCTTGAAGCTTTTAGGTTAGGAGAAAAAACTTTATATTTAAACGCTACTACTACTAGCTTTGAGAAAAAAGTTACAAGCTTTTATATTTGAATTTACAAGTTTGATACTTGAACTTTCATAAACATTTGTTAATTTATATAATAGTTACACATTTACCCTTATTCAAAATTAACTACCTCAATGACTTTTTAAGAGACCATAACGTTTTCACATGTTAATTTTTTTTTTAAAATTGCATAATAAAAGCGAGCATTTTATTTTCTTTAATTTGAGTATGATGTTGCTATACTTCTTTAACTTTAAAAAATTAACATGCTACTTGATTACCGGTTAGGATCGGCAACAAGTCAAGTCAGGCGAGCTCGGGTCATATATAAGACCAAATTAGGGTCGGAACGAGTCGATACAAAAAGGGTTAATTTAGTTCAGTTAGTGTCGGTATGGTTTTGAGTCGAAAAGGGTCAAGTCAGAACATGTTTCAGATTAGAATAGTGCCAGGTGGGAAAGGGATTCAGATCAAAACTGGTTGGTTTAAAAAATTATCTATTTGAAATTACTGTATATTTCAGCTTTGCTTCTTGATATTCGCCACTGGTTACATACTTACTGCCTTTGCACGAATTACACATCTACATTCGGGTTATGCGTGTGCACTATCATTAGGGGAATCATGTACCGACGCTAATTATGCAGTTGATGTCAGGTTGCGCGCCCACTCCACCGCACTGTGCGGGCACCCAGCTAGTTTTATTAAAAGCTCCAGCTACTCTACCAAAAACCTAAATATATCTAAAAAGCTACAGCTAACAACTGCCAATTACAGCTACCAGCCACCAGCTAGTTATGCCAAACACACTCTTAAAATTTTACAAGTTTGGTACTTGAACTTCCATCAGTTTTTGTTAATTTATATAATAGTTATACATTTAACCATTATTCAAAACCAACTACCCCCACAACTTTCTAAGAGGCCTTAACTTTTTTACACGTTAATATATATATTTTTTTTTAAAATTACATCATAAAAACAAGAATTTTATTCTCTTTAATTTGAGTATGGTATTGCTATACTTCTTTAACTTTAAAAAAATTAACATATTACGTGATTACCGGTTAGGATCGGCAACAAGTCGAGTCAGGCGAGCTCGGGTCACGTGTAAGACCAAATTAGGGTCGGAACAAGTCGATACAAAAATGGTAAATTTATTTCGGTTCGTGTCCGTACAGTTTTGAGTTGAAAGGGGTCATGCCAAAAGAGGTTTCAGATTAGAACAGTGTCGGGTCGGAACGGGATTCAGATCAAAACAAGTTGATTTAAAAAATCATCTATTTGAAATTACTTAGGTAGCATTTGGTATGCTGGAATGACAATAGGAATGGAATGATTCATTACGTGGGAATAAAAAAAGTGGTGTTTGGTTGCTTAATGGAATGGAATCATCCATTACACATGGAATCCCATTCCATCAAAACCATTCATTCCCACCCCCCTTCTTTTTTTTCATTCCATTCATCCTTCACCCTACTTTCTCAACAACACTACCACCTGACAACCACCACCACCACCACCACTACCATTGGCACCACCACCAACTCCGCCGACACCACTGCCGCCGCCATCGCCACCGCCACCACCATTTTTGTCGCCGGAGCTACCACCGTCACCATTGTAGGTTTTTTTTTTGTTAATAAAGTATTTTGAGATATGAGTGCTTTTATTATTTCTATTTCATTTCTACAATTTTTTTGGATACCAAACAATAAAAATTAATAATTGATTTCATTCCTATAGGTTAACCAAACAAGACAAAGGAATGGTAATGATCCATTTCATTCCCTTGTCCATTCCATTCCTTCTCCCATTCCATTCCTCCTTCATTCTATTACCTCCAACCAAACATACCCTTATATTTCAGCTTTGCTTCTTGATTTTCTCCACTGGTTACACACGTACTACCTTTACACGAATTACACGTCTATATTCGGGTTATGTTTGCACTGCCATTAGGTGATCATGTACCGACACTAATTATGTGGTTGATGTCAGGTTGCGCGCCCACCCACTGCACCGCGCGGCTACCCAGCTAGTTCTATTAAAATTTCCAACTGCTCTGCCAAACATTTAAATATATCTAAAATGCTACAGCTAACAGCTACAGATACCAGCTTCCAACCACCAGCTTCTAGCCAACAACCATCAGCTAGTTTTGCCAAACATACCCTTGATTGTGATAACTGAATATGATAACATTTGTTACAGACTCTTTCCGAGCAACTCTATATAAACAAACTAGAAATATGTGATGATTAGGATGATAATGGCTGTCGATTACACCAGCTTCTAGCCAACAACCATCAGCTAGTTTTGCCAAACATACCCTTGATTGTGATAACTGAATATGATAACATTTGTTACAGACTCTTTCCGAGCAACTCTATATAAACAAACTAGAAATATGTGATGATTAGGATGATAATGGCTGTCGATTACCGTCCAATACGATTATTGATATAGCCACCAACAAACCATCCTATAAACATAGATTTTGAATCCCTCCAATCATGACGGGTTTGTTGGCCTAGGACCCAAACAAACTAAAATGACAAGCCCAAACATAATGGGTGTGCAAGAAACCGAAAGCTGTTTTGAACCGAAAAACCAAATAATCCAAAAAATCCAAACTGAAAAGGCTAAATCGAAACAAAAACCGACGATTTAGTTTTATGTTTTTGTAAATATCGAACCGAATTCCTAAATTTTTTTTTTGTTTCTTTAGTAATTTATTAGAATTTAATAAATATGTAGCTCAAATATTTTTTGTCAAATGCATAATAGTCTATCAATTAACAATTAGCAAAATTATTTATACTTAAATTCATTATTTTCGACCAACTTTTTTTGTCGGTCTTAAATTCTCAAGCTCAAATGGCAAACCAACAAAACCAAAACCGAACCGAAATCAAAACAAAAACCGAAACAAAAAAAACAGAAATCAAACGATTTCAGAATATCCTAAAACCAAAGTTTTGGCTTTCAGTTTGATCTTAACCCAAAACCGCACTGAACAGCACCACACATACCCTAATAATAATGAGTATAAAGTACTAGACCCAATAAAATATAAACATAAATGATCCTAGCGGCTAAACATGGGCTCAAAACCTACTAATGAATTAAACAGATTCACGCTTCACTGCATGGCGTCGAATCGAAGATTTGAATCAGACATAAGAATATGTTATGGGTTATAGAGAAAAAAGGTGTCGGGGGGGGGGGGGGGGTTGCATTGTTGTCCACATCATCATTTTGGGGTGGCCAAACACCATTACACATGAAGTATTGGGACGCCATTGAGGATGATGAGCCCCTAGTCGCCATTGAAGTAACTACCCCAATCACATTTTTATTAAGAAAACAATTGCTTTTTTGGTTAAACCGTTACACCCATTTAAAAGCTTGGTTAGTTAACCCCCTTTGCATTCATGGAAATGGCATGGCGACACTTTTTGTGTAACCCCATTTCATAACGCTCAGTTGAACCGATATGGTTAGTGGGAATGAAGTGTGTCTAATACCCGTGTAATGAGATTAAGCCAAAATACAAAAATAAAAGGATTAGTGGGAGATGGGTCACCAAAATTACTCAAAAACATACAACAACTGGGCGGAAAAAAGGTTCAAAACAACGTTTAGAACATGAGGGGAATGACATGCTATTTAACCATTTTGGTCTAACCATCATACCAACATATCACATCTGGTAAAAACTTAAAGTAAAAATTAAGAGCATGTTTGGGATTGAGTTTGAAAAATGCTTGTTGGCTTATTGGCTTTTTTAAAAAGTCATTTTGAAAGTCAAAATTTGGCGTTTTTGGAAAACTACCTTTTAACCCTTTCAAAAAGCTAAAATAAAAAAGATTTTTGTGATTGTCAAACACATTTTAACTTATTGGCTTTTTGAAAACATAAATAAGCCTATAAACATTTTTCAAACTCAATCCCAGACATGCTCTAAGCCACCGACCTAGCATATTAATATGTAGTATGATTATAATTACTCCAATAAATATCCGATATTATTTTAACATTTCTCATACCAAAAAGTTCTTATAATATTCTCAAGCACTCTTAGAGATTCATTTTGTAGAAAACTATAATAGGTGAATTGTTTTTCTTTTATTTTGATTTATTGAGCTAATGATTTGTTAAACTCTATTCACTACTTATAAAAACAAACATAAATAAGTAAAAAAATTTAGGGTTAGAGATGACACATCTAGATTTATAGAGGTTCAAGTGAATGTTAACTAATTCACTCTGCGTCCTCTCCCCGATTCACCGATCGAAAGTTCTTCACTAGTGGTCTCCCTAAACGGTAGGGATAACCAATGCAATCTTCTCACTCTTTAAAAGAAGTGATCGCCTTCTTCACCAAGCACACAAAGTACTTAGCTTTACAATTATTCTTAATCTCACTATGTCAAGATAGTGAGTCAGCACTAAATCTCTAATTAACTCTATATCAAGATAGAGCTACCAACCCAATACAAAAATAACATGATATCAAGATAGTGTGTTCCCATCTTAAATTATCAACAAAATGATGAATCTTCACTTATCAAAACACTAGAACATCTAGTGTTGACCCCTCAAATACGAACCCGTAGTGAGACCATGACTGTGACACCACTGATGCCCCTCAATCTTGGTTTGCTTTGTGATTTGTTTGAACATTCATTGACACCATATTGAGAATGGTAGTTGATAACTGTCTGATACGCTTGTGGATATAATCGCCAACAAACCATCTTATAAACATGGATTTCGAATTCTTCCAATCATGATTGGTTTGTTCGCGTACGACACAAACAAACTAAAATCACAAGCCCAAACATAATAATAATAATAATAAGATTAAAGAACTAGAACCAATAAAACATAAACACAAACAATCCTAATGGTCAAAGTGTGGGCTTAAATCGCATTAATGAATTAAACTAATCACAATTCACAACTCCATTCCATACGTCGAATTGAAGATTTGAATCAAACATAAGACTAAGTGTTATGAAGAATGGGGTGGGCGCCATATTCTTGTCCAAATCAGCATATTTAGAGGCCAAACACCGTTACACATTAACTAATTGGGCACTATTGATATAATGGAATGAAGGACATTGATGATGGGACTAACTACACATCCAACCAATTAAAATATGTCACCCACATTTTTATTAAAAAAGATTAAAAATAATTGTTTTTTATTAAATCATTACACCCATTTAAGAGATTGGTTAGTTAATCCCCCTTCACATGTGTGACAGTGACGTGGTGACATGTAAGGACCGGGATCTCGTGTAACACAAAATAGTTGACAAGAATAACCGTCGGTTTACAAAGACCCCTGAAAATATCCGGCGGAATCAGATATAATCAAGATGTTGGTATTGTAGTATGATTGTAGGTAGTATAACACACACAATTCACTCAAAAGATTTCCAGTGTATTCAAATATTTAGTCAAGAACAAAGGACGCTTTTTAGGTTTTTGTGCATGGAACGCCTAGGGTTTTCTTAATGACGGCCGACGTACTAGGTTTGCATGAGTTGAGGTCTTAGTCTCTCATTAATCATTTACACACGCATTTCCATGATGTAACCCTAGTATTCTCTATATAGGCCCATAGGCGTTCATTCTAAAAACCCTAATGATTACAAAATACAATAACATAAACATAAGTGTAAACATAGGTCTTCGAGTATGAATTTTCCTTGTCGAGCATACCTATAACCTTGAGTATGCTCGAATCATTCCTTTGAGTAGACTTTACTTAGAATTTTTTTTCTTAAAAAATATTCTAATCCAGCAAACTTCATTCATTCTAATTAATTCCAACTTTGCTCGAATCAATCCCACAAGCAAACATATTCTTCTAGATCTCTTCAATCTTCACTAAGGTTTATTAAGAACAATTACAGAATAATCGAGTACTAAAGCTTGCTCGAGATTGAACAATGCTCGTAGTTGTACTTAGAACATTCTTAAGATCATTCTTTATTGTATCCTTACTCGACCCACCAAAACACTTGTAATCTTTGGTTTAAGCTTGGATAGATCAAGTGTTTGCTCGAATAAAAAACTGTGCTTGATGAAAAACATCCTTGCTTGACGAAATGTAGCTTGCTCAAAACTTTGAACACTTAGAAGAATTTTCAGAAGATAAACTTACGTGAGTAAGATATCATGCTAGAGCTAGTAGAAATCAAGCTCGAAGGTCTAAGCTTGCTCGAGTTCCATACTTAGCCATTTTCTGAGGAGGTTGAGAATATTCCAATCTTCTTTATCAATTTTCTGACTCAACAATCCCCCTAGATTGGAACAAGCTCAGATGTACCAAAACATCCATGAGTTACTTACCTTTTGTTCAAATACACATCAAATCTCAAACAAAAGATCAAATTGCATTACATTACAAGATCAAATTCTGCCTCAATGGCATTACACATCAAATACAGGAAAATACAAAATTACAAAGTAAAATCAAATTACAAGCAATATTCTAATGATCATTTAAGTATGATACTTGCAACCTTACCTTTGTTCATGTCGTTTTGCTTTGTTGATTTTCTTGTTTCTAACAACTGTATCTCTTTGCTGGAACATGTCTAATTCTACATGGTTTAGGTAGTACTATCTCCCATTCCTTGATGTCTATGAGATCTCTGACATGTGTAAACTCTAGCTCATAGTCATTTTCAGTTATCCCCAAAACTTTACCTTTAGAGTTTCTCAAAGTAAAGGTGTCACTCCTTTTGTTATATCCAATCTCAGCAATCCTGCCACTCCTCTTAGCTTCAACATTTGGCACAACCATCTCTCTTCTTATACTAATACTCTCTCTTAGACTTCTTCTTTAAGTATTGGGAGCTTGGCTTTCCCCTCTGGAACTTGTACCTTCATTCACATTTTTTCTTGAAGTTCCTTGTCTTTTAGGTTGTTTGATTAATAACTCAGACAATCTTACCTCCCTTAATCTTTTATTTCCTCTTGCTTTCTTAGATTCAGAGTAGTAGTTTTTCCTTTTTTTTTTGCTCAGCAGGGGCAATCCATCCCTGTCTTGATCATGTAGGTATTTGGAAAGTTCATTTCTCTGTTGCCCGACAAATCTGTCCCTATATTGATAGTCATATAGTTTAAGGGTTGCCATCTCATTCAGCTGTTCTAGGGATAAATCTCTGAAGTCATCTTTGAAGATGATCACCCTCTCTTCTCCACTTTGAAGGATGACTTAGTCTTTGATTGTGCATCCAGATACAAATTTGTAGGCAAATTCTCATTTGTTCTTGGACATTCTTGCCTTTGATGTTCAAACCTTGTTATTGGAATTTGAACTCTTGAAGTTAAAGGGCAGTAGGAGGATGGTTTTCTGGGAGATGAGGCTTGTTGAGTTTGTCTCTTTTGTGACTCCTCATAAATCTTCTTTATCTCTTCCCTTGACTTCATCACTAACTGCGGATATTTCTCACCTCTTTTACATAACACACTTATCATATTAGCTGTTTCACTATTAAGTGTAGCTTGAAACTCTTCATTTTCAGGTTTGATCATTACAGGCACTGGTGTTCTTCTCAATTTGTTCAATTTTTCAAATTTTTCCAGTTCTCCATTGTACAACTTTAACTCCTTCTCATATATTATTTTTAATTCACCTTGAGAGAGCTGGCTGATCTGTTCATCACTTATATTCTTTGCTTTCAATACTTTCTTCAAGATCTCCAATCTTTCATTATCCAAAAATGCACTATCCCCTTCCTTCTGCTTAGGGTTCTGATCAATTGTGGTTGCAGAGGAGGTGATTGTTTTTGCCCTCTCTGCCTCAAGCCTCTCTTTCTCTTCCTTTTATTTTCTTTATTTAGCTTGTTGGGCAGTTATTCTCTCTTCATTATTCAGTCTCTTCTTTACCAAATTAAATTTTGCTTCAACATCCTTCTTGGATAATGTTTCCACAAACTCACATCTATACCCATTGTCAACAAGAAACTATACCTTTCCACCATACTTCTTCGTCCCTCTATAACACAAAATAACTTTACCCCATTTGGTACTTATAGCACTTGATTTTTGTCTTTCTTCTTGGAGTCTCACTTTCATCAACATTTATATTTTCAGATTCAGGTTCCTGTCTTATTGGTACGACATTTATTGGCTCTTCAAATGATGACCTCAATGGATCAGTCTCTTTAGGAATAGTCTCATCACCTGTCTTATCAAATTCGGTGCCATCTTCATTATCATCTACAGGTTCACTTGCCCTCTTCCTCTTTCTCACATACTTCAGAATCTTTTCGGGTCATGCCCTTTGATTCAATTTAATTTCTTTGACAAGATTTTCAACTACTTCCTTAGATACTTTCTTGAAACGTTCAACTTCATTTTCAGGCTCATATTCATCTTAAGTTTCATTTTCTATATTTTGTTGGAAAGTACTTAACATAACTACAAGGGTTTGATCTAGATTTTTCTTGGCAACTTCAATCTGATCTTCTCTGTTTTTCATCTCAATCAGTGTTTCAATCACCTCTTGTGGGATATATTCTTCTTTATTTTCAACATTTCTTTCATTAATCACTCCCGTGACATTTTCCAACTCAACTCTGGCATCTTCATTAGTATTATCAATTAGCAGGAATTGATCACAAGAAGTTGGTTTAGAGGCTGTAATGGGCTGTAAGTCATCATCATTCAAAGCCACACTTTTCCCTTTAATTATCCTCCTCTCCTCATCCTCAGCACCTTCATGTTCTAGGATTTCTTCATTTTCAACTTGTTGTGGAGGATCATTGATCAATTCTGTGATATTTTCAACATTTCCAGACACACTTATCACTTCTGTTTCTAAGTCACCATATAAGATCTGCATAATCTCATCATCGGCTTCTTCATTGACAATCTCCTTCTCAACTTCTTTCTCCCCCCCCCCCCCCTTTCTTCAGCATTCTCAACTTCAATCTCAACCTCATTCTCATCATGTTCATTAGACATACCATGTAAATTATCAATCAGGTTCAAGGCATTGGTCTGTACTATCTCTTATTCACTTTCTTCATATTGTTCACATATTTGATTTAATGCATTAATATTCTCCCCCCTATTTTGGTGCATCTGAGGTCTTCTTAACCTCCATATGTTCCAGGGTTTGAATTCTATTCAGAGAAGCTTCAAGGGCTTCTTCATGAGACTTGTTCTTTACTTTCAACTCTGTATTTTCAGCCATCAATTCAACATTTCTTGATAGTAAGGTTGTATATGCATCATTTGGAGAAGAGTGTGATGATTCTAGTTGTGGTTTGTCTTCTGGTTCAGACAAAGGTTGGGTTGAAGAGGATTCTGGTGAATAGGGTGAATAGTGGAGAGGTTCATGGATAGATAAAGGAATGTAAGGTTCATGGTTTTGAATAGCTTGAGAGATGGTTTTAGTGATTGAAATAGGAATGTATGTGTCATGAACAAGTTCATTGAGTGGTGATTGAGGTGGTGAAGAACTAGATTGGTCATGTAATGGTTCTTGGATTGGTGAGTAGGGTGGTGAGGGAATGTTTGATTCAGGTTGGGTTATTTTGTGGTCAGGTGAGATTGGTGGTGTGATCATCTACACATGCTGGGTCACTTGCTCAACAATTTCATTTATAATCATATCATCATCAACTGGTTCATTGTTCACTGGTTGAATCACTTCATCAGCAATCTCCTGATTGTCAACATTCTGCTGATTTTCTTCATTGATAACTAAATCATCGTTCACAGCAGGCTAATCTTCAATCTCTCTCCCCACAGTTTCCTCATTGACTTCTATGTGATCATCATCATCATCATCATCGTCGTCGTCGTCGTCATCGTCATCGTCGTCATCATCGCCATCATCATCATCATCTCATCATCATCATCATCATCACTTTCATCTGAATCACTATCTTCATCACTGTCACTCTCCTCCACCTCAGGTTCAGGTGAGGCAGGAACCTCCATAATCTCTACTTGGTTGATTAATAACCAGGGCAGAACATCAAACTCTATCCTCCCATCAAACTGACTCTTGGAGCTCACATTCTTTATTCTCTTGAACACATGTGGGTCTTGTAATCTCAAAGTTTCACCAGTTGTAGCAAGCCCATTCAATGCACCATTTATTAGTATATGCAAAAATCTTGGATACATGAGAAATTTGTCTCTTTCATTCTTTTGTGAATTTGTTACCAAACCATTGAAGATCATTCTCAAAAAATTGAATGGTTGTCTGAATATAATAGCCACAGTTGCAGTTGCTAACTCTCTACTAAGTAAAGTCCAGGTTCCTTTCTCAATGATAAACTTTGAATAACATGGGGGATTAGGAACCTATACAATAGTGGAAACAAGACCTTCTGAAATTGGCCTTCATGAATGTTTCCTTGGTAACCCATTGTTTCCTGAAAGATTCTCAACAACCTCAGCTGTGAGTAGGATAACTGTTCAGCATGAATATCATCCAGTTGTAATCCAGCTCTGATAGTTTGCTCGGTTATTTCCAATTCTTGACCAAAAATGGTGGCCTCAATTCTTCTGCCATTAATGTCGTTAGTATAAGTAGCCGAGCCCCAAAAATCATTAATGTGATTTCGATAGATGGTTGGATTTTCAGTCAAAGAAAATCTTAGATTGGAGTTATTCAACCAATCGATCATTAACCCTAGTTCTTGGTTTTCTTCATTTACTTCCAATAGGGCACACATATTGTGTTTGGGTTCAAATTTGTAAGCCATTTGATTAGCAAAACAAATGATAATCGTTAGTGTTTTGAAGATAAAACAGGTATAGAGGGTAAGAGTTAAGGAAGAATTTGTCTTTAGTAACATGTTCTTCAACAATATAAGAACCAAGCCGGAATTGTAAAATGGATTAATTGAAATATGATTTCGAGCGAGCACGAGAGTTGTTAGGGCACGAGTAGAGAGCGTTTGATAGAATGAGGGAAAAGTGATAGAAAAATTTCAAAATCAATCCCTTCTTCTTATAAGCATCCAAGTGTTACCAGCCTTTCTTTGTTCTTGATCACTATACCTCTCTTATCCTTCTTGTTTCTAAACACCCATTTGGTTCCTATTGCATACCTTCCACTTGGTTTGTCAACCAGATCCCAAACATCTAAATCCCTGAATTGGGCTAGGTCCTTTTACATTGCTTCTACCCAAACATGCATTAAACCAACCCCTTCACATTAACCCAACAAAAGTCGAGTGAAACCAACAAACTACACATCAATACCCGAAGACTTTATTAATTTTACTTTTCTTATTTCCATAATACTTTATTATAAAATCCCGAAAATCCGAGAACTTGAGTTTTGCTAATTTATTCCTGCCCTATTACTTTCCCTTTTAAACCACATTAATCCAAGGACTCTTACTTTTGACTCGCATATGTTATCACTCAATTCATTTTACGAGTGAGTACTTACACTCTCCTTTGTACGCTTTTATACTTTTGGTGGTAGCATGCGTAACAAAATTCAACTACACAGATTAGTATGATCATACGCTTTTATATTTATGTTATATGCCTCACTATTATTACATGCTTAAGTGTTTATTGCTTTATGATTTGGCCTCATCCTCATCCATAGATAAGTATGATCATATGCCCCCTAACTATTTCGGCTTTGTGCCAAATAGAATAAGGCCTCAGTTACATCCTCCTTGTAATATGGTTGTTACCTATTCGAAAAGACCCTCAGTTATTTACATTACATATTCAGTGGTTGTTGTGATGTTCTATTTACATATGTGAATTGTGATTTTTGCCACGTATTGACGGTTGTAACAATTGCTGGTATTTTGTTCCCTATCGTCCCCATCTTGTAGAGACCATTGTTACTTTCCCAGCTCCAATCAATGTCCTTGAACTTAATCCCTATCCCTACATGACAAAAAAGGTGGGACAAAATGCCATAGCACACTATAGGCCATTAGTTATTTTGCTAACAGATAGCAAATTGCATTTAAAATCGAGAGCGTGCAAAACATTTTTAATAGTTATCCCGTTTGGTAAAGTATGGTCACCACGACCTTCAACGGATATATTGGCACCGTTTGGTATAGTAATGGGATATTCATGTTGCCTTCTGGTTATGTTCTTAAGTAAAGAGTAATTATAAGTAAAATGTTCGGTTTCACCCGAGTCAATTACCCACTTATCCTCTCGGTCGACATTACTCGTGGCAATATTGACATTTGGTGTGCTTTCTTTATTGCCTCTTTGTACCTTTGTTCCAAAAAAAATAAAATTTGATGAACTATTGATATTGTTCATCATTTAGCCCTAGTATAGGCCTCTTTTCATTTTCAATGCAAGCGGCCTTTGGTTTCGTTTGCTTTCTTTTGCCTTGCCACCACTGTGGGTAACCAATGTGCTTGAAAAATCCATCTTTATTAGGGCCATTCTTTCCAAAAAAATCACAATGTTTATTTTTCCCTATGAGGATCGGATAACTCGATACTGTTCTACGAAACCGAAAACGCACGGTGTTTATTTCAGTGTGTTTTGGTACTAATAGATGAACGAAAACAACCAAGTATGTACATAAGATGTAAACTAGTAAAGAGCCCGTGCGTTGCGACAGGTGTCTCAACTAATATTAGATTCAATTTTGTTGTATATTACCAGTCTACCACTCTTGGTTGTAAACATATTGTTCCACCCAATCAAAAATGGTCGTAGTAGTTTGTATGGTGTGTATGAGTGTATAGTAGTTTGTATGGCGTGTATGAGTGTATTTCATAATCTTTTGTTGATGCATTTACATCCACCGTTCAAGGGACTCAATGAAGGTTCAGGACATGGTAGTTTGACTGTGCTGATTCACAAAATATTAAAAGCTTCCCAATTTTTGTTTCTAATAGATACTGTAAACAAAAATATTGATTGCGGCGGGGTCGTGTGAGGGTGTCGAAGATGGCGTATTTGTTACCTGCTGCATCCATACCAGATTTAAAAACGGGATAATTGTTTATTATATACAAATTAAAATTGGTGGACCATTAATTGTAATGTACCATAAAATATTGTTATAGTAAAACTAATTAGCATGGATATCAATATTTTATTGTTATAGTAAAACTAATTAGGGATGAGCTCATGATGGTACCGATACCGAAACCGAAATGTTTGATTCGGTACTGATAGTGGTTTAGTACCGGTATTTCGTGCAAATATCGTGATGGGAACGCAGGAAGTAATACCAAAATAGTAAACACAATGAACTATAATTGGTTTCAATTTATGACTATATGCATACAAGATTTAAGAAATTTGCCTAGGGTGTTATGACGTTATCAATGGTCCATGATAATCTTTTCTATGCTACACAAGAAATATAGTAAAAGGATGTAATAAAACTTCAACTAATTATAGTTTGATTTTTGAGGTAATTAATTTGACGTAACGTCACCCCATATTTTCACTTGTTGGTAACTTAATTTAGTAACAAAATTGTGTGATATATTGAATTGTGTTTCTATAATTATATTATTTAAACCACTTTACTACCAACTACATAACTATGTTTAGTTTCTAAAGACCATGTTGACTTAACTAACAGACACCAACTTAACGTCTTAACCCACAAAATAAATTAAATTCTTGAACAAACATCAACTTCATTACTACTTGCATAATTAGTTTAATCAAGAAAATTAGATATGTTACTACAACTAACAAAACATTCAAGCAAGTCTAAGATGCATAACTTATTAATTACCCTATTGATCTAGCAAGTTAATAAACTTCTGTTACTAACAAAAGATATACCAGGCACATATATTTACAAAATGTAAACTAAAATGACCCGTAATTGAGAAAAGACAGACATACATTCCGGCTGCATATTGTTTAGTTTTTGTTACAAAAGAGTAGTTTTTGTTGTCCCAGTTAGTTGTCCTAGTAGCGATGGCCTGTGACTTTCAATTTCAGTTCTCACTCATTTACGAATTTTGTATTTGCTGCCGGCTTCCAGATCTGTAGAGAAAGATCGATCTAACTCCAAAGCAAACTGATAAAGACCAAATAAGACATATTTAGTTTCATTCAATAAGAACCAAATACATTCATGTTGTGCTTTTGAAACTGAGATAAGTAATCGCTAACCATCTTATCATTTTCACACCAAGCTGGTTGATCACCCATCTAACAAACTTTAGAAATTAGTTACTTTCATCTCCACATATAGAGGCAACAAAATGGGTCAATTTGTGGGTTGACCCACAGCCATATTTGATTAATTAAAAAACAACTTTGAGATAGTTAATGCAAAATCTGATGAAATCCACTAATCCAGCATACCCAATATGGTAAGACTTTCGTTTTCATCCGAAACACCAGTTAGCTTCAGATATTCCATAGCATAGTCAACCTACAAATGAATGAATGATATTGCTAATTTATAAACTTATGCAAGTAAATTTCATCAAAGTTGAAGTAAAAAATGGAATCGGAAGTTAGCATTACCGCTACTTCAAAAGCCTAAGATAAGAATCCAGAAAACATCCATTCCCTTGAAAAAAGTGGACGCTGCAAATTAATACACGAAAAAGTAGTTACTATCATATGTCCAATAAATAATATACCTGCACAAATAAATAGAATTAACTAAAAATAATAAATAAATAAAAAAGATATGACAATCACAAATATTCACTCCGAATTTGAGTTGACTCGTAACCCGAACCCGCCCAACCCGTTTGGTGGGCCTATGATACATTAATAATAATACCTCAAAACATCCTTCTATAAAGGGAAACATCGAACAGGTCTGAAACATGTAGAACAGCTACCTGATAGCCAAAACAAAGTAAATATACGCCCGAATTACCTGCAATATACAAACAACATTTTATTATCTTTTCATCCTTTGTAAACTTGAATACAAACAGAAAAACCACCAGCACCATACCAAAAGTTCATCATTCTCTATGTCTAGTAAATCCTTTGGCGTTTAGCTTTATCTTTTTCTGGTATGTTTTGGAACTTTTACTTCTACTATTTTCATGCTCAAATAGTCAAATAATCAAATGGGCTGGTTAGATAACGGGTCTAAATGAGTTGTTTTACTAAAAAGAGTTAACACAAGTCAGGTCAAGTTTGGGTTGCCTCATCAAAAGTTTTTTGCCCATTGTTATGGAACTTAAAAAAATTAATTAATATCTTAAAGTATGATAAATAGCATACCGTTGACATCAAAAGTCAAACTTTAAGTAAATGTTCAATATGATATAAAAGGTGTTCAAACGCTGCATATGGAGGCAAATGAGGGTAAGTGCACCGGGTCGGTTTCCCATCTTCTCTACCAAACCTTAAAAATAACAAACACAAAAAATGTAACTTCTTTGAGTAAAAATGATTAAAATGCATACAAAAAGCAACGTTTAGACCCGAATAGGGCCGGCCGGTCGAACCAGTTGAACTGGGAACCGGTAGTGCCACCGGTCTGGAAACCCCATTCGAACCATTTTACAACAAACTGAACGGTTACGGTTGAAATCGGGTTGAATCGGTTACTGAGCAAACCAGGTCGAAGTAGTAGGGTTGTGTTTTGGGATTTACAGGCTTCGTTTATTTTATTGTGAGGTAGTGTCAAGTGAAAATCATATATGTAGCGATGACTAAACACCTTTGGACTTGTTGGTATATGCAAAATACCAACTGGGCTATAACCTGTTTGGTTGACTGTACAATTACAACTGATTTGATATAAAATAGCTTGAAAAATAGTGTAAAATATATATCCTAGGACACACTGTTTATCATCAGATGCAAACTAATATTTTCATAAACCTTATTAATACAAAAATGTAAAGATAAATAAGATTATCATATGCTTAAACATGACTGTTATAATGTGTATATTTTGTATTATCTCTAACGTAGCCCGGTTCTTATATCTGGTTTGACTGCTACAACTGGTCCGACCAGTGACTGGGTAAGCCGTCCGTTCGATGTGGGTCTGGTTCGGCATCTTGTGAATTTCGAAAATATTGACAAAAAGGTCTATTTTTTTTAACTAAACAGAAGGTCGCATTGACTTACTTGTGAATTTCGACATCTCGTTTCTTGGACAACAGCCGATAAACTACTAGAAAAAACCAAACTGAAACAAAACTAAAAAACACAAAACCTAAAAAACCACAACGGAAAAAAACTTACTGTAACAAAACCATAAAAAGTTAAACCTAGTGATGAAATAAGTTTTAATTAATTTAGTATTAACTTTGTATGTTTCTGTAACACGGTTTACAACACTTAACTAATTTGATATTTATTATACAAGAAGACACCTAAAGTCTATATGCAAACAAAAGCACTAACAAAAGCCAAACAAGCATAGATCTAAGCATCCATGCATAAATGAACTCATCCTACATATAGAGAATAAAAATAAATCTGCACATATAATACAAACTATAGAATCTATTAATTGTCATGTTTTAATATTATCTTTTGCTATCACTTTCATGCAAACTGAGAATTATTTAATGGTTCCCCTGAGTGATTTCTAACATGTATGCAAGAATTAGGGGCCGCATGAAACCGGAAAAAACAAGCCAAAACATAAACCGACAATTTGTTTTTTTGTAAAAACTGAACTTACGGTTTAGTTTTAGTTTTGAATGTTAATGAAAACCAAAAAACCAAACCGAACCGAATTTATAGATTTTCATTTTTTATTTTAAGTGATTTGTTTGAATTTAATAATTATGTCACTCAAATATTTGGCCCAAAAATTTCAAACTCAAGCGCCAAAACCGAAAACGAAAACAAAAAAACCTTTAAGAGTTCAAAAATCAAGCTTTGGTCTTTGGCTCAGTTTTATCCCAAAACCAGACCGAATTGCATTTATAGTTCATCATATCCATTGGTTATTTCTAATCACTACCGCAGTAATGTCACTTATCAGCAAAACATTACCAAGCATTCTTGGTTACCTTGAAGACCATCTTGGTTTAATTTTTTTTTATAGCAATAACAGTACCTGTCAAAACAAATAAGCATCAAATCAAAAAGCGATGGAACAAATATTGAATTGTCATACACATTTTGATTCAAGAATTTGCCCCTGACACGTTTAGCTCCGGTCGCAGCTGTAAGCTCCTGCGATTGTATGAAACTAAAATAACAAAGTCAGAATTAGACCCAAATGACAGGGAATAATATGTTGAAAATCGGATAAAAACATACCAATTAACTCAAATCGATACAAACCTCACTAATAATGAGCACTCATTGCTAACAATGCACATTATAGCAGCAACCATTACAGATGGAACAAACCACATCTGCATTCATTGTAACAACTAACAAAAATCACAACTGATTTGACTGAAACTGGAATAAATTTGTTGAATTCCGTTATGGCACCGTTAACCTTTTTCATAATGGAGCACATTACATATCATCATAAATAATATAAAACGAAATATAAATATTCCAAATTACATTGAGTAGTGGGTGGCATCATGAGTAGTATTTGAAGGCAGTAAGTCATCAACTGCAGCATCTTTGATTATGTTATTTCATTTGTCAAAGAACTATAATTTTCACACTAACAAAAAAATAAACAAACTAACAAATTTAATTGATAGGATTCAATCGTCAAGACACTATATTTTCCACATACTGCTATACCCTAAATCCAATATTTATTTCATTGAATAATTATAAGCAAAATTGATAAGCTGCCTTAACCAAAGCAAATAAACTACTCTCACAGTTCAGATTCCTTAAATGAAACCCTAAGTTACACACACAAGTTAAAATTATTCGAAATCAATCACCTGCAATACATGGTTGGAGGCTGGGGCGTGATCTCGCATTCAATTTCTAGCATTTGAAATTACAAACGATGTCTCGTAATAATGAATGGTTTTAAACTCTAAAATGTGTTCCTACATATAGTAAACCTATCCATTAGCTAGAACCCAACACTCATTCTCTAATATATGTTTCTATAGTAGCGTATGAACTTTTCTGCTTAACATTCGCTACCATTGCTCCTCATTCGCCACCCATTCTGTTACTTGCATGCATATTTCTAGCGAATGACTCTCACAACTAGCATATGGACCTCCATACGCCAACATATTAGGCGTACGGAGTCTATTCTCTCACCTAGACATTACGTATCCTATACAAGCTAATCTATCGACTTATACAGATAATGACACACTAAAAGTGCACTAACAATGTTCCACAGCCTCACCAACGTTTCGTTTAGCTTCTTTACGTATAGGTTTGCTTTGTGACTGACCTTGTTCTACCAGGTGGACGACAACTCCTTTGCCATCTCTATTGTTCTTAGTGCCGTGAGTGGATGTTATTGCTCTTTATGGCACGAACGATTCTTTGTTTCAATTGAATTATTGTGTTGGAATTACAATGAGGAGTCCATATGGACAGATTATTAGAATGTAATAAAAGAAATAAAAATCAATATTGCCTAGCATAAAAGAGGCAAGAATGATATGCATATAATTTGGTTCATATAATCGGTTCATTAACATAAACGACACCCGTTAGAAAAACAAAGCCTCATCTACCTTTAATAACTTAATCATCTAAATCAAAATTTCACGTTAAATAAAAATCATCATTGCAATCCTATTTGTCTATATATGAGCATATTTATATTTTCAATTATGAAATTTAAGACACCAGCAAACAAAGTTACTTGGATTGGTAGGCGTTATCTGTCCGGGCCGCCAACCTATTGAATTAATTTGCACTGTTCAGCATGGACAATAAACACACCTGACCGACCTATTAATTTTGGAGAATTTTTTCTATCTATAGTATATATAATACATTATTGATGGTCAAATTAAGACACATATATTTTAAGTAATTCATAACTTATAATGCATACGATATACCTTATATAGCATGCAATATAAGGGTAAAGTTGTCAATTTGAAAATATGTCTAGAAATAGTTATTACATTGCTCTCTTAACTTTACTCAAATTTTATTAATTTAAAAAATAGTTACAACTTTGGACTTTTATCTCTTATCTTTGCCCATATATTCTTTTTAATTATAATTGTAAAATAACTTTTCATCAATGGTTTTTCAACGGCCGTAACATTTTCACACGTTAATATTTTTTAAAAAAATTTGCATTATAAAAATGAGCATTTTATTGCCTTTAATTTGGGTATGGTATTGCTATAGTTTTTTTCAATAAAAAAATTAACACGTTACGCATGGATATTCACAATTTGATTTTAACCGTTTCTAAGTTAAACGTGAGCCAAACCATTGGTTTATTTTTTTTCAATGAAAACCGAAACTGAGCCGTTGAAAATTCAAACTGAATCGTTACTAATGGCTTGGTTTCACGCATTGAACTTCAATAATAAGTTTACCAAACCGTTTGCTATGGTTTGAACATTCAGAAACCGACTGACCAAAAGTGATGATTGGTTTAAACGTATTCAAGGTTTCAAAAGAACTTTGAACATCCATAATTGTAATTACATGATTACTAGGATTTTTGTTCCCCACCGTATCACACGGGCACTTGTCTAGAATTTATGGAATAACTATTTACTATTTCGGTGTTTTTTTTTTGTTTTTTTTATTGCAAAGGACCTCACATGTAAATTCACCCTGTTTGAGGCATGTCTAAAGTCAGCTCCTCGACCGCTATGAGATCGTACCCCCTAAAGCGCGGGAACCATATGGAATCCGTAAACCCTCGCCCCTGTCGGGTTCGAACCGGGATTAAAGCCTTGATTCGTCCATTCACCCAAATCCTGTCCAACTGGACCAAACAGGAATCGAGCCTACGCCTCCACTATGAAGGGTTGGCCTGTATATCAAATCGTTGTTTATTTTTATTTATTTTGTATTCACCTTTTACTTTAAATCAACATATTAGAGCCTTTTTATTTTTTCAATTTAGTTAATCAATTATCTATTTTTATTTTTTATATCATATCATCTCAGAACTCCAAAAAAGTTAAGAACTTTTAGGAACTCATAGCAAACAAACATTTTTTTTTAGTTTTCATATATTAACATTATTTGAGACTAGTTTTACCATTTTTTTTATATAAAGTTTTAATTAGATACATAAATCATAAGTTTACATATGTATAAAATTGATGTAATAATAAATTATATATATGTAAAAAAAATTTTAGATATGTGTAAATATTAGTTTTCATAATTGTAGTCATAAAATAGATAAAAAAAAGTGATAAAAGTACACTCAAATAACATTAACATACAAAAATTTTATAAAAAAACATTAGTTATTAGGAGTTCCTTTAAATTCTTAAATAATTTAAGAATTTTGTAATGATACACATCCTATTTTATATATATATATATATATATATATATATATATATATATATATATATATAAACCTTTTTTTCTCTTTTTACTAACTTGTTAATTTTTTTTTATTATTTGGTTAAGTTCGTTACGATATCAAAGCTAAACCCAAAAGAAAAATTTATAAAATTAATATTTTAAACCAAAAAAAAAATTAAAAACGTATTTGAGAACAAAAAATCAAAAAATCAAATAAGAAAGAGAAAGAGAAAGAAAAGAACGAGTTAGTAAAAGAAGAAGAAAAGGTAGATTTGATAGAAAGAATACATGAAAAAAAAGATATTGGATTAGGGATGTAAAGGAACCAAACATTAAGCGAATTTATGACTTGTTCGGTGTGAAGTTCGTTTGCTTAATAAATAAACAAACATGAACAAGAAATTTTGTTTGTTAAGTTAAATGAATGAACATGAATAGATGATGAGCTCGCTAATTTGTGTTTGTAAACGCTCGGTAATATAGTAATTTGTTCATTCATGTTCCTTTTTTTTGTATATGGTAGTTCAAGGTTTGTTCTATATTTTTATAAATATTTTTATAATATTTTATTTGTAATAACCAACCTAACATTTAAATTTTATAATTTATTGTTTATGTTAAGTTCGTTTCATTAATTGCTCATTTTAGAAAGTCTTGCTTTAACTAACTACAAATCTAACATTTATTCATTGACATTACCATAATAAAATCATCGATTAGGGGATGATTATGTTTATGCTTATGTTTATTATTATCTTTAGTGCTTAACTTTGCATTAAATAAGGATCAATTATTGTTTATGTTTGTTTGCGTTCGTGAACAAGTTTAATTCCTTAACGAACAAACACAAACAAGATTTTCCGTTCGGTTAGCGTTCATGAAATGTTTGTGAACAAGTTTAAATGAACAAACATGAACAAGGTTTCGTTCAGTTCGTTTACAACCGTATATTGGATTCATCGAATAAAGTTATATATGAAGTATGAAACGGAAATAGATCATCAAACTAATAAAAAAGTTAAAAAGGACTTTAATATGTTAATTTAAAACTAAAAAATAATACAAAATAACATTGGTTTGGTAACTAGTATTTTTCACCAACACTATTCTATGAAAAAAAACTCATTAATTTTGTTAGCTTTGTGTCTTTGTCTTAATAAAAAGATGTTCACGCAGTAGCAAGCCCTTGTAGTATACGATCAAAAAATGTTCTTTAAGCACCAATTTGCAATCTTTCAATACAAACTAATAGTTGTCACATATATGATGGATCTTTTCCATCTGCAAGAGAACTACACACTCATTCTTGCAACTTTTGCTATACTCCTAGTCATCTGGTGCTCATCATTCTTGTACAAAACCACTAATGCAACACCTGAAGCAAGTGGTGCATGGCCTATAATAGGCCACTACAAAGCCTTTAGGGGTTCTGATCTTCCCCATGCAACCTTGTCATCTATGGCTGACCGCGATGGACCGATGTTCATGGTCAGGTATGGCATACGTAAGGTCTTGGTGGTGAGTAATTGGGAGATAGTTAAGGACATCTTTACTACTCACGATGTGATTGTTTCTGACCGACAAAATTACACCGCTAGAAAGATTTTGTGGCATAATGGCGCTTCTTTTTCATTCACTCCTTACGGTCCATATTGGCGTGGAATGCATAAAATCATCTCTTAGGAGTTGTTGTCTAACAGTCGACTCGACAAGCTTGAGAATGTTCGGATGATTGAACTAAAATGGGCAATTAAAAACATTCATGAGCTTTGGATGGAGAAGAGAGACAGACAAGGAAAAGTGTTGGTAGAAATGAAGAAATGGTTTGGGGAAGTGTGTTAGGAACAAAGCGGCGCAGCGGAAAAACACACGAACCAACACACACGATTATACACGCAGAAACTAGAAAATATAAACGATAAACGATAAACAAGACACAAGAATTTTACGTGGTTCGGTCCCAGCGTGGGACCTACATCCACGGGCTGCAACTAGGTTATTTTATTATAGTGGTGCAAAAATTACAATTACATAGCAGAGTTATTTATAAGATATGAATTAGGGTTAAAGACTTAATTAAAAAGAAACAATAAATGGCCGAGTCTTGTTCTCCTTGTCACCAATTTGAGTCTAAGCCCAAAACTAGCTCAAAGCCTTCACAAATCCTAACAATCTCCCACTTGAAGGCTTTGCACGAACCGCAACAGCCATCCAAACAAAACCCTGTACTCAGTAATTCCGGTAATCTTTAATAGCAGAAACCCACCAAGGCTCCAATTCCAAGAACAAGCTAAAACTTCAACAACAGAAGTTCTTCAAGCCTCCAGTTCCCTATGAACAAGCTAATACTTCAACAATCCAATCCACCTAGTTGCAGCGGCCGGCCTTTGCATCGGTTACCCGAAAGGCCCATTGAAGCGCCCCAACTCTAATACGGTCATCACAGACCCAGTCATGGAAAAAACCGCCAATGACTTATCTTCAATTTCAACCGGCACCTACTTACTCACACAACCGGTTCCAGAGACTTCCAGAAGAAAGAAACTCTCCTAATAGAGCAAGCACCAAGGAGAGAATTCTCATTCGGAATTCCGGTCTCAAAACCCCAACGTCACTGTGTAACTGTACCTGAACACCCCCGTGCTCCCACTGTTACCAAATCCCATCAAAGTTTAAACCTCCGAATACGCTCAAGTTGACATCCTCGTGGCTCAAGGATTCATGCTTGCAATATGAACCCACTTAGCTCTACCCGATGCAACGAGCCAAGACTTTTACAACGCTAGAAAAGTCTTCAATAATAGATTCGCCGATGCTTCATTGAAGTAGGCAACAAGAAAATGAAGCAAAACAGAATCTCGAACCCAAGAGTCTTCACTGCCTTCCACCGAGTCCCAATGCATCACCACCGACACATTCTCAGAAGCAGAATTTACTATTTATGGACATCGACTCTAAAGAAGGTCCCACACGTTCATGCAGCCTCACCAAGTCAAACTATGCTCAGCTCCCACTCTCTCTGTTATCCCAACCCATGCCAAAACTACACCTATGAGTTGAATCTCCACTCATACATCCCTGGCAAAGAACCTTCACCTAATACAAGTACAAAGATCCCTCACATGCCGAACCACTGATCACAATTAAACAAGAATAACTTCACAGTTCCAGACCAGCTATCAAGCAAACGGTTATAACAGCAGTTAAGCTTTTCAATAGAAAGCAAGCGGTACCAAGGGTTCTATGACCGTAGACCCGATCAGTTAACGTAAACCCTAATCAAAAGATCATCCAAACGAGCAATAGTTCACATGACTTGTCACTATTTTTTCACTTATATCGTTACCGGCGCACCCACTGATTTCCATTTTCTCCAGGTTTATCCATCACAAGTACCACATCCAAGTTGCATTTGACAAACCAACCAACCAACCAGAATCCAAGCCGCAGAGCATTCCGATCACAACTATCTTGTCTTCAGTTATGATAATAACAAACGAGAACAAATCAGAAATAGTGAATAGACATAACAATGGCACGAGCCTGTCAGGTAAACCGATTTGCTCTTGCAATAGCCGATTAATTAACTAACTGTAAGTAAACTGTAAACAGTTACCTCAAACTAGTCTTTTGCAAACAAATCTGAACCCGGACCCAAACGGTCATCATAAAATACGGTTTAAAAAAAATCATGGTTGATAATAAATAGTCAAACCCCGAACTTGAAACACAAAACTAGCGAATCCAAGAGCTTTTAACCAAACCCTAATCAACAGCCTCATAGAATTTAACTCGGTACTATCTTTATCTTAGATGAAACAAAAAAGACATTTTATATTGTCAACATAAAAAAAAATTCACCTATTTCTTTTTGTTTTGTCACGAAACCTAAACAGCCACACTAATCAAAACCATTTCCTTTTGGATGCACATTCCCCAAGACAAAATAATTTCTAGAAATTGCATTATGATATTTTACCAGTCACAAAGAAACACCGTCCAATTTTGACCACACACGAGATCTTACCGTCCACTGACTTCCGTTGCGCACTCGGCAACAAACTCGACGATCGATCCTCATTCGGAAATACTCAATGACGGATCACGAACCCGACAACGCAAAACAAGCCACCGACCACAGGCCTCAGTTTTCCAGCAAAGTATATCAAGAGTTTCTCTGCCATAGTCGATTAACGAACACGACACCCAGCAAAACCCTATTCGTGATTGATCACAGGGCCGTCTTCTTCGGACTTAATATCACGGCTCCAAGGTTTCTTTTGTCGACAAAGCCGCTGACCAATACCCGAACCTAACCGACTTGCAATTCCGTAAACCAGAGCCGACGATATCCAAGAGTTTTTTCGGCTATTTAGTCAGCTATCGCAGCCGACAATACCCAAACCCTAAATCACAAACTTCAATCTTCAAATAGGATAAACGAACCTTTGCGAATCGTCTCAGTGCAAAACCATATGTAACAATGAGCCTAAGCTCTGATACCACTTGTTAGGAACAAAGCGGCGTAGCGAAAAACACACGAACCAACACACACGATTATACACGCAGAAACTAGAAAATATAAACGATAAACGATAAACACGACACAAGAATTTTACATGGTTCGGTCCCAGCATGGGACCTACATCCACGGGCTGCAACTAGGTTATTTCATTATAGTGGTGTAAAGATTACAATTACATAGCAGAGTTATTTATAAGATATGAATTAGGGTTAAAGACTTAATTAACAAGAAACAATAATGGGCCGAGTCTTGTTCTCCTTGTCACCAATTTGAGCCCAAGCCCAAAACTAGCTCAAAGCCTTCACAAATCCTAACAAAGTGATTATGAATACGGTTCTTAAAGTGGTAGTAGGAAAACGATACACAGGAAGACCGGAGGATGAAGATGAGGAGGAGAGGATGAGTTGTCGTAGATTGATAAGGGAGCAGTTTCAATACTTGGGGCAATTTTTGTTATCCTTTTCCTTTTCTATGTTGCATGGATCTAGGGGGACATAAAAAGAATATGAAAAGAGTTGCAAAGGAGTTCGATTCGATGATTGGGAAATGATTATAAGAGCATCGACGGAAACAATCTTCCGGCAATTCTACAATGGCAAACGACTTCATGGATGTGATGATACAAGTAGTAGAAGACGATGATGCAGGGGGTTACGATGTTGATACCATCATTAAAGCCACGTGCGAGGTTCGTCCCGCTAGAAACCTTTATCTATTTTTATAGGCAGGAAAGTATTTTGTGGTTTGTCTAGAACCAGTTAGCACATTTTTCTTGATTAAACATATCCATTCGTAGTAACATATATGAATTCTAATTAACATGTTTCCAGTCTCTTATTGCGGATGCCAGAGATACACCAATGTCATGCTAACGTGGACACTCTCATTACTGCTAAACAATCGATATGCTTTCAGAAAGGCCTAAGAAGAACTAGACACGCAAGTAGGAAAAGATAGAGAAGTAGATGAATCAGATATAAAAAATCTGGTTTACCTCCAAGCTATAGTAAAAGAAACTTTGCGGCTATATCCAGCCACATTCCTAAATGCTCCACGAGCATTTGCGAAAGATTGCACCATAGCTGGTTATCATATCCCAAAAGGAACGTGACTATTAATCAACACATGGAAGCTCCACCGTGATCCAAAGATATGGTCGGACCCATGCGAATTTAAACCAGAGAGGTTTCTAACCCCTAAAAATAAGGTCTTAGATGCATAGGGGACAAATTATGAGTTCATCCCTTTTGGGGTCGGAAGAAGGCATTGCCCCGGAATGGGTTTGGGAGTTCGAATGCTACATATGGTTTTAGCCACTTTGCAAGTACAGTTACACCGTATATGTTTAGATTACATCGAAACAGAAGGCAAGCGGCCAAGCGGGTAACAAGCTGCGTCGCTACCCCTTTTGAATTGCAGATCCTAATCTTTTAAAAACTACATTTGCTGATCTTGGAGTTATAATATTACTATGCATGACTCGCTGAACACGGTTAACTGTAAAAGACCTGATTCACTTTTTGTTATGAACAGATTTTTTCAATTTTATTAATATGTTATTTTTTATTTTATTTTTGAGCAATTTTGATTTTTCTCTTATAAAGATACTGTTTTTGTAGAATTCCGAATATATCGTTGCGACGTGGTTATTTTTATTTATACCTTTATACAAATTTTACATAACACCGAGTTCAACACAATATGCATGATTTTCAATTAATGTGTTTTTATTGTACGGTAAAAATTGATATGTTTTTATTGTACAGTAATGGATCGAATCAATTATGCCTCCGCTAGGTTGTTGATCATATCCAAAGTCAGTGATTCATTTACTATAGCCAACCTAGCAATGCTGATCGGAAGGCGCTATATCAAAAGACAAAATAATTGTTAAAACATAAAAATATAGTCTACAAAAATTATTTAGACTTTAAAAGCTTTTAAAACTGAATGCAAATAAACTAATTTAAGTATTTTTAATTAGTACACGACTTGAATCAGAATCTGATTTAATAATCTTTCTTTATTACAACACATTTTTTACAAACATTCAACTAACTTTTTTTTACATATGTGATACAGTAGAAACCTACAAATTATTGTTGCGGATATATTGCCAAGCACAAGAGAATTTTTAATTTATTTTATTCTTCTACTGGCTTTAGAACCTAGTGTAGTACATGGTATGATTCATTAATAAGAATACGAATAAAATTAAGCAATAAGTACATAATATATGTAAAAAAATATATTACATCTTTACATTTATCATTAATGTGTAGATTAGGTACTTGTGTATTTACACAAACTGTATAATTATTAAAAAAATGAAAAAAAGAATAAATGTGAAAATTCTTTGTAAAATTAAATGGCATATGCATAAATCTACCTATTTTAATAAAATAAAATAAATGTGAACATTTGTCATCTTTTGGTTAATTCTTAGAATTCTTTTCCCTCAAAAACTAAAATCTTAATTGGCACTAGATCAATAATTATTCACTTTTCTTTTACACTTATATTATATTTATACATTTTTATAAAAATAAATATTAACATATTATTTTACTATATATTCCAAAATACTTGGTGAAATCCAAAAATCAACAACAAACCATGTTTGTCAAGGATTGAAAAAAATATAATTTCAAATGTTATAATTAACATATCGTACAATGTATATTGTAGAATATTGTAAAGAAAAATAAAACTCGAATATGCTTTTATTTTACAACGTAATTTTAATCATTAAATTATAATTATATGCTTAAAAGTCGATCCATTTTTTTAAAATCAACCCATTTATCTATTATTATTATTATTATCATTGTAAATTGTCATATAAATTTATAAATTATATATATATGTTTTAAATCTATCCATTTATTTTTCGATAAATTTAGCAAACTATTTAGTGCTAAAATGTGAGGATAATACATATCAATCACTTTTAGACATAACAAAGTTTATCATTTTAATTTCTTAGTTTTTTTTATCAAAGGTTGTTTCGGGTTTTTTGTGGAATCTAAATTTGATTTTTATGGGTCAAAAGTTGGTAAATAGATTGTTTGGTACAAGTTAACTACATTTAGATCAAAATTTGTTACGGGTCAAAAATGGGAAATCTTATTATTTTTAAAAGTTTGAGAATGCAAATAGATTTATCGTCAAATTTGTTAAATACTTGGTGAAATCCAAAAATCAACAACAAACCATATTTGTCAAGGATTGAAAAGAATATAATTTCAAATGTTAATACATATCGTACAATGTATATTGTAGAATATTGTAAAGAAAAACAAAACTCGAATATGCTTTCATTTTACAACGTAATTTTTAATCATTAAATTATAAGTATACGCTTAAAAGTCGATCTATTTTTTTAAATCAACCCATTTATCTATTATTATTATTATTGTAAATTGTCATATAAATTATAAATTATATATATATGTTTTAAATCTATCAATTTATTTTTCGATAAATTTAGCAAACTATTTAGTGCTAAAATGTGAGGATAATACATATCAATCACTTTTAGACATAACAAAGTTTATCATATTTAATTTCTTAGTTTTTTTTTATCAAAGGTTGTTTCGGGTTTTTTGTGGAATCTAAATTTGATTTTTATGGGTCAAAAAATGGTAAATAGATTGTTTGGTACAAATTAACTACATTTAGATCAAAATTTGTTACGGGTCAAAAATGGAAAATCTTAGTATTTTTAAAAGTTTGAGAATGCAAATAGATTTATCGTCAAATTTGTTACGGGTTCAAAGTATTGACTTGAAAATGTCAAACAAATGAAAGTTAGAATGTTAAACATGATTCGGGTTTCAAATTTATTTTCAAGGGCATTTTTAGTAATAATCAAAAGGTTCAAGATTTGGTAAGTTGATTAATTTTCCCTCGACTATTAAAATTTAAGAAAAGATTGCGAACATTTTCTAACTTTTATCAAATTTGAAATATTTGTGTAAGTATTAACTTTTCCTTCAATGATGATCAGAACGTTGTATGAGAATCATGTCATGAAAACTATGCTCAAATGAAGCAAAATATTCACAAAATTGAATGAGTTAACATGTTATTTTTTATGATGTTATTATGACAAAGTCGAAAAGCCCCCTGAAACTTATCAAAATCCTTTTCATGATATAGTTCAGAAAAATATAGTTCTTGAAGAATATCCGTCGTTACAATTTAATGTTCTCATTTCCTTCAATAGGTGTTAAATTGATAAATATATCAATAAAGGTAAAGCTACTTCTGTATTTAGACTGAGTGGTTAAAGTTACTATTGTCTGAGAAGTCTTATTCTCGAAATTGGTTGATAATCAAAATTCTTTTAATTATACATATATGACACTGAGAATTAAATTTTCAATAGAAAGAGTGTTCTTGGGTACGTTTTTGCACGTGCATTTTTTTTATTAAGTTCATTTAAAAAAATCATTTTCTGATATAAATAAAATCAATTTATGTACACATGATATAGATACAAACATAGATGTAATACCGTTTTTTATATAGATTATGTAATTATTTGCTCTACTTGTAATTTTATAATTTGAATCATCCCATGTGTGACACAGGCTCTAAAACTAGTAGCATAATGTTACAATTCACAAAATACAATCCGATTATAAATGAACTATATATTCCAAAAAGATTGATATCCCTAATAATAAATACAACACCATTTCAAATTAGAAGTATTAGGCTTCAACTTACTTACAAATCTTTATTCAAAGAGCCCGAAAAACTCTGTTGATAGCCCTCAAAACCTTTTAATCTCGTAAAAGCACTAACCCGAGCCTTCAGACCAGAGCCAGCTCCAGCAGCTTGTTGAGAATTAACATTTGTAAATGGCATATTCTTTTTCACCACAACTTGCACTGATCATATTTCTCTAAAGCAACATGAATGGTTAGTATGTTTAGTTCCAAAAGTTTGTCACTCGAAAGAAAATAAAGGAGCATGCCACCATCTAAAGTTGTTATGTTTATTCAAAATCTAGCTGTTAAAATCTTGACCCATAATTAAAATTCTAGATTTAAAAGTAAAATTATGATTATGCCCTTGAAGCATAAAATGCAACAAATTACCCTAAGCAAAAGTGCAACCAACAATCAAGTCGCAAATTAATTAACGAACAACAAATTTGAATTTTTAAAAATACCCTTGGCACAAAAGTTCATTTAGCAAGCAATCTAAATATGTAACTAAATCGACATGAATATGTTGTTTGACCCAAAACCTACACCAAATCTGCTTATATAGTAAACTAAGGGGCTGTTTGGCAAGTGCTGAACCATTAAGTGCTGAATTAGTAAGAGGTCTGAATGATTAAGAGAGTCTGAGCCAGTAAGTGCTGAACTAGTAAGTATTGTTTGGTTGGACCTCTGAATGGCTGTGAAAAATGATTGTTTTACCCCTTTGAACTATTTCACGCAAAGATATCTGTTTAGTCAAAGCTATTAATAACCATATTGAATGACCAAACTTTCGTTATAACCAACCAAAATACATCTTAATACAAACTTTCACTATTACCAACCAAAATACAGCTTACATATAGTTCACCATCAGTGTGCATTAATTATAAGAGTACTAATAGTAATTCGGCTACTAATAAAAAAGCACACAAAATATAGTCCTGAAGGTTTTTATGAACTTGAATATGCATCAAATAATTTTGGACACACTTGATCAGTTAACAGGTGCTGCATAAAAACACCACATGCACATTCAATAACATTTGCTTTAGGATTGGGAATATCACCTTCAAAACATCATATATGCTGTATAACATTTGCTTTAATGATGATAAGATTTGGTCCCAAGGAAATTAACTATTAAAATATCATAAGAATTCAACATCATACATCCCCATGAAACACATCTCTTAACTATTAGGTACAAAAGTTTTAGGTTTCCAAAAGCTATGATGTTGTTAAGTTCTTCTCTTTACAAAAATATTTAACAACTAAATCATTCATTCGGTATCGATCTTCAAAAGATAAGACTTGAACTTGAGCTATTCATCTTCAAAAGTTATATACCTTTGTTGGTTGATCCTTCAGTAGCTAGCACCTCTCCACTACGTTGTTGACTTTGACTTTCTGAAGTCAACACCCATGCCCTACATTAGATTAGAATTCATCTTTATAACGCCACATCATGAAGACTTTCCAGGGCCTGCTTAAGCTTTTGGAAGGCTTAAAGCAGATAAAAAACTGGGGCCCTTCTAACAAATTATTGCAAATTTAGTAAGTTTAAAAAAGAAATTTAAATGCGCCTTAAAATTAATAAGACGTACTAATAAAACTCATAGTAAAATAATAATGATAACAACTAACAACAATGGTAGTAGTATGAAGTACTAATAAAAATGTTACCAAGCAGTTTGTTAAATTATATCAAAAGCATAACAAGTGAGGTTTCTATTTCCAAATTTAATAACTATGTTTGCAACATGAATTAACACAACTCTAGAAAGACAAATCTTTCAAACGTCTGCCTTAGGATGAATTACATAATAACACTAGACCAACAAATCAGTTAAAAGCTTAATAATGCAGCTTCAATAAATAAAAGATCTTTCTCCTTTATGATCCTAGAACCAAATAGCAAACTAAACATGATGTATATGTGCGTACTAAAACCATGATCGGTCAAGCCTACAACCCAATCCAGTCCACATGTTATAAAATCAATAAAATTAAAGAAACTTTCAAAATCAAGAATAAATACGTGAAAGATGGAGGATTAGGAGGATTAGGAACAACAAAATCAAAAACACATACACAAACATAATTAGAATTGAGCTCAATATAAATATCAAAGGAATATATCTCGTACAAATCATCACAATTTATCCATAAATAAGTCAAGATCCAATTTACCATCATACCAATGTTTAAAGCAATATTTTATACATGGATAACATATTACCTATGCTAAAATCATACAAAATACACAGATAAGAAAGATGCCAAAATGAAATTGATAGTAAAAAGTTTACATATGCTGATTGATTTGTAATACAATCAAACAATAAGAGCAGAAATCCCTAATACCTTCACAAGCTCAGAGGGTCGATATGTGAAACCCTAACTCGTTCAGAACCAAGCCGTTCGAACCATAAGAGCAGAAATCGACAAAGAGAAGAGCAGAAATAGATTAGGAAACAAAAATCGAACCTGGTTGTGCTTCGAATCAGGCGTAAATCGAGCGAACAAGGATGGTGGTGGTGGTGGTGTGCGATGATTATAGCAGAGGAGAAGTGAGTGAGGGTAATTAGGGCACTTATTCATTCAGCGATGTTTTGTGTCTGGTTAAGAGGCCCATTCAGCCATTAAGATGTAACACTTTGATGAAACAAACATTCTTAAGTCTGACTGAATCAGACCTGAACCATTAAGAGGCTCATCCAGACCCAAACAAACAGGCCCTATGCAATATGACATTGATTAGATTTATGCTATTTATTCCAATTTCTTCTCCTACGAGCTTAACCTTGAATTCAAAGCATTTACTTATAGGATATTTAATGATGTATAGTTACTGGGAATATAAGTTCGGATGTAACTATTTTGTGGAGGACTAGTGCTAAGTACTACCGCTTGCTATAATGTGTTATAATTCATTGTGTAGATAGTTCAGAGTCACTTACCAAGATCACAAAAAAGATCACATTAAAGATAGCAATCACCCACCATCCAGTCTTTATGTATTGAGCTACTCCGGCCCTAAACTATATAATATAACTATAAGTGACAAAAGAAGCAGATAACATATAAATAAAGAATGCTAATGTGGGAAAATGATGCTTTACTTACATGAATCACAATTATAGCACTTGCGGATCAGTTGAGTTATTGTCCTTGTTAGAGCTCATTGGATAAAAGCAAAAAATTGAAGTAAGATGCCATAATAACGTATTGATATAACAATATTATGATAATCACTTTTAAAAATTATATATATAATTAGATAACACAATAAGTTTTAACCATAGCCAGATTCATTACCTCTAGATTACTCTGCATGTTTAATCGCAAAAGTGATGATTGACGGACAAAATCTACAATCAAACATTAAGATTAAAAGTTACAAAACACATTAGTTTGGTAATAGTTTCTATCCAAGTTACAAAACTCATGTGGTTTTGACAATGGGTTCAAATAGTTTGAAAACGAGCCAGCTCGACCTATAACATCATTTGTCCATATCTGTATAGTTTTTCTAAATAACCAGTTTTATAATATCACTACAGCAAATATTCGCATCAGTAATAATATGATTTTTTTAATATAGCATTAATCCAAGAGGTTGTAATTTAGGGTTTGAGCAACATTTAAACATTACATAAACTACCTGGGTAATGAATATAAAAAAAGAAATTGTTTTGCATTGCGACTCCAGTTTCAAGCGCTTCTGGGTCCTAAATATTAAAAAGTAATTCAAACTGCTGATGGGTTGGATTCAGTTCAAGTATTCGAATTGCATGGGTCAAGTTTTATTTAAATTTGAATAAAAACCGTTGCTATTGAGTCATATCTTTGGCCGGTTCCTTAGCTTTATTTTAGAGAAGTTTGTTTCCTATTTTCTAGTTTTGTTTACGTTGTAGCTGTGCCTTTATAAGGCTTCTCCTTTTTCTTGTATTTGTATGCAATTCAATTTATAAAAACCCTAAAGCACTTCCGATCCTATACTTCTGATTATCAATATATATCTCAATCTTTCATAGTTCTAATACCAACAGTGGTATCAGAGCTTGTGTTAGATCAATCGTAAGCCTCAGTACTCATTCCTTCCAATCATTCCAATGGCTGAACATACCAGTACCCTGCCCGCTACTCCTACCCCGATACCCTTATGAAAATTGGAGCATCAGAAGGGAGACTATTCTTATGTCTCGTGATCTATGGGATTTGGTTGATTAAGGTGTAGATGAAAAGGAGAAAGATGAAGGTCAATTGAAGACTGCAAGAAGAAGGGATGCACACGCCATGGCCATCATTCAGCAGGGTGTGCACGATCAGTTGTTTTCCAGAATCGCATCAGCAAAATCTGCACTTGAAACTTGGCAGATCTTGCAAATGGAGTTCCAAGGGGACTCTCAAGTTAAAGCAGTCAAACTGCAAG
The DNA here is from genome assembly GCF_021521415.1 of Bidens hawaiensis. Lineage (NCBI taxonomy): Eukaryota > Viridiplantae > Streptophyta > Magnoliopsida > Asterales > Asteraceae > Bidens > Bidens hawaiensis. Next base: position 79,734 of record NW_027494239.1, on the reverse strand, counting down.
GGTTGAGAAGAGATTTCGAAAATCTCTCTATGAAAGATGGCGAACCTGTGGGAGAATACTTCTCTCGTGTGATGGCCATAGTAAGTCAAAAACGGGCCTATGGAGAAGTTGTTGCTGATCAGACGATCGTGGAAAAAAAAATACTCCGCAGCCTCTCACCTAAATTTGATTATGTGGTGCCTTCTATTGAGGTATCACTTGATCTGTCCCAACTCACACCCATCAAACTAATGGGGTCTCTTCAGTCACAAGAAGAAAGAATGAACAGTCGAACCCCGGAGAAAGCTGAAAAATTGGATGAACAAGGTCTTCAAGTTTTTCAGGATGGTAATTCACAAGCTCGTATGAACAGAAATGGTGGAGTTCGCTGCCGAGGACGTGGTTCCTTTACAGGCCCTTGCTTGTGATTGTGCACTTAGGGATTTCCTAGATCGTTGCAGGTGTTCGATTGATTTCAGGTGAGTTCTTGATGCCCCGTTTAACTCTTTTTAAGTTTTGGGCTAGCATGCACACCTAAGTGTTTTTCTTACTTGATGAAATGTTTTGAATGGTTTTACATAGGCTTGCTAGTATTGGTAGGCCTTGGAATGTTATAGAATGTGTATGTATATATATATTTAGAATGGCCAATATTTGGCGAATGTTGTAGTTGTCTCGACTACTGAATGTTGCGTATGCCTACCTTGTGTTGCATGCGCCGAATGTTATGTGTTTGGGTTGTACGTTTGCTCGACCCTGAATGTTTGTAGTCGTCTCGACTACTGAATGTTGCGTATGCCTACTTTGTGTTTGCATGCGCTGAATGTTACGTGTTTGGGTTGTACGTTTTCTCGGCCCTGAATGTTATTATTAAATGTTATATATATATATATTGATATATATAGGAATGTACGTATAGAGATGCTCATACGTAAGGATGATTATTTATTCAATGTGGTGACCTAACCGATGTATTTCCGTTCACCGTTTTAAAACCGTTGGAATAATTATTTAAGACTTTTGTTACTTATTTAAAACTTGAACTCACTCAGCTTAAGCTGACTTTGTGTGCATGTTAGTTTGAGTTTCAGGTTAAGAAGATGATGCCTTATCGCTTGGACGTGCACGAAGCTACTTGGACGGTGAAGAGCATACGGGGAATTAAGATTTTATTATTTAACATTTATTTTTAAAAGTTTTTATTTAAAGATAATTCTGTTGATTTTGGGCAAAATTCCAGGGTTTTGGGAACTCATTTACTTATTTACGTTTTCCGCCGAATTATACTCTGTGATGCTTATTTTAATGAAAAGAATTGTTTTCAAGTTTAATTATTTTTACGAGTGTTTTGAATGATTACCAACTGTGGGGATCCCAGAGTTCGGCCTTACAAGTTGGTATCAGAGCCATGGTTCGAGGGATCCGAGCATCCCCGAATGCTTGGACTCGAACTGTAAGAAAAGAGACTAGTATGCCCACCGCGAGTAGCTGCACGCCAAGAGGTAACTGTAAATTATTTAGTCATTCCTTTGAATTTGAAAGTTTCCAGTATGTGATTAATTGCAAAGTGTTAGATAGAATGCTAATGTGGTTAGGGGCAGGGGGTGCTTAGAACGGGCCGGTGAAGTAAACGACTAATAGCACTTGATCAACGTTATTAGCAGTTTACCCTTACCTTCCATGTTTTAAATACCACTTGTGTCTGAGTATGTTAGGGTTCCGGCTTTGTAGGGATAGGATTTGGCTAACTCTCGAGTCGTTAGCGTTAAAGTTTATCTTATTCCCTAAATTCTCCTATTCGTTTCCCCATCCTCTCGAACGCTTTGCGCGTAATTGTTTAGCTGAGGCGTAGCATACTGTCACTCTGGGTTCCTTGGTACTTGACCGCTTAAATTCCTCGCTCCTTCAAAATTGTATGAGCAACTGTTTAGCTAAGTAGGAGCGTGATGTTATCCCAGTTACCTTTCTACTTGATGAATTACCAGCGTCCGTCTTATTTGATTCGGGCGCCAGTAGAAGTTTTGTGTCTACCGCTTTCTGTTCCTCGTTGAATAAATCACCCGAACGCGTAGTCGATGGGTTTGAGGTTGAGGTCGCCGTAGGAAAATCCGTGTCCGTGTCTAGGGCTATTCAGGGTTGTTCCATCGAGTTGTCTGGTTATAGATTTCCGGTGCAATTGTATTTGATGCCGCTTGGTTGTTTCGATGTGGTGCTCGGGATGGATTGGCTCGCGAATGTTGATGCTCAGATCATTTGTGTTCAGAAACTCGTTCGTCTAAGGGCCCCGGATGGGACTCGAATTACGGTCTTCGGTGATCGGAATGTTGCGACGCCACATATTATATCCATGCTTAAGGAGGGAAAGTTGATGCAGCGGGGGTGCGGGGCGTATCTGGCGTAAGCTATGAATGTGAATACCGAGGTGGCTACCGTCGGTGATGTTTCTATTGTTTGGGATTTCCCGGATGTATTTCCAGATGATTTGTCAGATGTGCCGCCGGATCGCGAGGTCGAGTTCCAGATAGACCTTGTATCGGGAGCTAAGCCCGTTGCCCGAGCTCCCTATCGCCTAGCGCCGAATGAAATGAAGGAACTTATGGTTCAGTTGGAAGACTTGCTCGATAAGAGCTTTATTCGACCGAGCATCTCGCCTTGGGGTGCCCTGGTCTTGTTCGTTAAGAAGAAGGACGGTAGCATGCGAATGTGCATTGACTACCGTGAGTTGAATATGCTTACTGTTAAAAATCGGTACCCGCTCCCGAGGATCGATGACTTATTTGATCAACTCCAAGGGGCTAATTGGTTCTCGAAGATCGACCTTAGGTCCGGGTATCATCAGCTAAAGATTCGGGAGGAAGATATTCCTAAGACTGCCTTTCGAACTCGTTATGGACATTAGGAATTTCTGGTGATGTCTTTCGGTTTGACCAACGCACCGGCTGCGTTCATGGATCTTATGAACCGGGTGTGTAGACCGATGCTCGATCGTTCGGTTATTGTGTTCATCGACGACATTCTTGTGTACGCTAAAAGTGAATCCGATCACGCCGGTCATCTCAGGGAAGTGTTGGAGGCTCTACGGAAGAACAAATTGTATGCGAAATTTTCTAAGTGTTCCTTCTGGTTACGTGAGGTTTAATTCTGGGGCCATGTTATTAACCCGAGTGGTATTCTGGTTGACCCTGCAAAGGTGGAAGCCGTGAATGAATGGGAGTCTCCTACGTCTCCAATTGAAATCCGTAGTTTCCTGGGTTTGGCGGGGTATTACCGCCGCTTTATTCCCGATTTTTCGAAAAATGCTTCTACACTGACCAAGCTGACTAAGAAGAGTGTTAAGTTCGTTTGGGGTACGGAACAGGATGAGGCTTTTCTCGAGTTGAAGAACAGATTGACGCATGCCCCGATTTTAGCTCTACCTGATGGCACCGACGATCTGGTGGTTTATTCTGATGCCTCTTACCAGGGGTTTGGGTGTAATATGATGCAGCGAGGTTGAGTTATCGCGTATGACTCGCGGCATTTAAAGCCTCACGAGGTGAAGTATCCTACTCACGATTTGGAGCTTGCGGCCGTTGTGTTTGCGCTTAAGTTGTGGCGACATTATTTGTATGGTGTTCCCTACGTTATCTATACCGATCTTAAGAGTTTAAAGTATTTCTTCGAACAAAAGGAACTGAATATGCGCCAGCGTCGATGGTTGGAGTTGATTAAGGATTATGATTTGGAGATTATGTACCACCCAGGTAAGGCTAACGTGGTGGCTGACGCGTTGAGCCGGAAGGAGAGACCGAAGCCGATTCGTGTAAAATCTTAATAGCTTATCCTTAAACCCGATATTTTGAAGCAAATAACCAGCGTTCAGAATGAGGCTTTGTAGGTGGAATGGATTATGTCAGAACGTGTTTGGGGACAGGATAAATTGTTGGAAGACGTTGGTGATGGGGTGAATTATAAGGATGGTCGTTTATGGGTACCGAAGTATGGGGGATTCAGGGGTAAAATTTTAGATGAAGCGCACAAGTCGTGCTATTCCATTCATCCGGGCACGACCAAGATGTACCAAGACCTGAAAAAGAATTATTGGTGGCCTGCGATGAAGCTTGAGGTGGCTCAGTATGTGAGTAAATGTTTGACGTGTCTACAAGTTAAGGCCGAGCATCAGAAACCGTTTGGGAAACTTCAGCAGTTGGAAATACCTAAGTGGAAATGGGAGCATCTTGTTATGGATTGTGTGACTAAACTGCCTCGTATTCCTAGGGGTAATTATAACACCATTTGGGTAATCGTGGATAGAATCGTGGATAGACTGACCAAGAGTGCTCACTTCTTGCCAATCCGAGAGACTTTTAATTCCGAGCAGTTGGCCGATGTGTTTATTCGTGAAATCGTCTCTAGGCATGGGGTTCCGGTATCTATTGTTTCGGATAGGGATGCGCGTTTCATTTCCAGGTTTTGGAAAAGGTTTCACGAGGTGATGGGCACCAAACTCCTCATCAGTACCGCTTATCACCCGCAGACGGATGGTCAGTCCGAGAGGACCATTCAAACTCTTGAGGATATGTTACGGGTTTATGTCATTGATTTTGGTGGTAGTTGGGATCGTCACTTACCGTTGGAAAAGTTCTCATATAATAACAGTTATCACGCCACGATTGGGATGCCACTGTTTGAGATGTTGTATGGTAGGAGGTGTAGGACTCCAGTTTTTTGGGGTTCCATTGGACAGAAACACTTGGGTAATTTGGAGGTAGTTGAGGCTACGACTGAGAAGCTCGATAAAATTAAGGTGTTTATGAAGGCCGCTCAGGATCGACAAAAGTCTTACGCGGATAAAAGGCGAAGACCTATTATGTTCGAGGCTGGAGATCGGGTTATGTTGAAAGTTTCTCCTTGGAAGGGCATTATTCGTTTTCGTAAGAGGGGGAAGCTCAGTCCGAGGTTTTTTTTGGTCCGTTCCGTATATTGGCCCGAGTCGGTGAGGTAGCATATAGGCTGGAATTGCCCGAGGAGCTCGCGGGGGTTCATCCTACTTTTCATGTGTCCTATCTGTGGAAATGCTTAGCGCATGAAGAGGTCCATGTGCCTCTCGATGATATTGAACTCGATAGTAAGCTGAACTACGTCGAACAACCGATTTCTATTCTTGACCATCAGGAGAGGCGTTTGAGGAATAAGGTGGTTAGACAGGTGAAGGTGCAGTGGAAACACCATAGGGGTTCCGAGGCCACTTGGGAGTCCGAAGACGAGATGATGAGGCGTTATCCGCAGTTGTTCCTGTCGCATCGGGATTCGGGGACGAATCCCATTGTAAGGGGGTGGACTTGTAACGCCCGTCAATTCCGGTTTCAAGAATTAAAGCTTGTAGAGTATGTATAATTCTCGGGATTTATCCGACGCTTCTTGGAAGCCTTTACGTCATCCCGGTACGTCTAATCGCTTAACATTTCTTCCAAGTTGCATCATTATTAAATTCCGGGGGCTATAATGAAAATGTTTTATAATATAACACTAAACAAAAAACCCTAAACCCTATTTCAGCAGCCGATCGCAGCTAAGACCCCCCTGCTCGTTTTTCTCCTGCCCAGCCAAGTTTTGGCCGTGAAAACTTCAATTCAAGGTCGGTTTTATGATTCCCCATGTCTTTTACACCTTAATTGATCATATTAACATTCTTATTGGTCGTTAAGGTTGAGTTTTGATGATAACAATTTGATGACAGATTCGTATACGTTTATTGTAGGGTCTGTAATGCGATGATAATCCATTGTTTTTGATCGATTTTTGATTCCATGATGTTCTACTTTGAGTCTAGTTTCCAGAAAGGTATAATACGTAATTTTTGGACGCGATTTCAATGGTTTTTATGAATTTATAAAATCGAGTGTCAAAGCTGATGCGGGATGACGGATTCTGGTCTGTCTTCCCGACGTCATAACCTTTTTTCGACAGGTCCAAATGGGTTGGTTCCACTTCTGGAAGTTAGTATTTGAGTTAGGAACCAAACCCAATTGGAATCGTTTAATTTGTTTGGTAATGAATCTTATAAAAATAAAACCATTTTGTTGCGCACTGAAATAGCTGCACGTACCTTGCTGTGTTGGAGGAATTTTTATGATTTTTGTGTCCAATAGAAAAATATAATAAAAATATTTTTATAAACCTAAGACATTTATCAAAGTCTGGTAAAAATTTAATAATTTATTTAGAAGGTTATCTTATGTAATTAAATGCATCTTTGCATGCTAAAATCTACACGTTTTACTTGTTATTAATCGATAAGTTCGTTTTAGGCTTAACTGGTGGATTTGGTTAGTTGAAAGATTTTAGGGGCTGATGTAAGGTTGTTGGGCCTTGGGCCAATTTGTTGGGCCATGGGCCAAGTGTTGGGTCTTGGGCCAAGTGTTAGGCTTGAACGGCCCATTAGGCAAGAGTGTTCTTACGGTCTAGTTTAGTAACACGTTGTGTATACTTTACAGGCCCTTACTTGTGATTGTGCACTTAGGGATTTCCTAGCTCGTTGCAGGTGTTCGATTGATTTCAGGTGAGTTCTTGATGTCCCGTTTAACTCTTTTTAAGTTTTGGGCTAGCATGCACACCTAAGTGTTTTTCTTACTTGATGAAATGTTTTGAATGGTTTTACATAGGCTTGCTAGTATTGGTAGGCTTTGGAATGTTATAGAATGTGTATGTATATATATATTTATATATATTTAGAATGGCCAATATTTGGCGAATGTTGTAGTCGTCTCGACTACTAAGTGTTGCGTATGCCTACTTTGTGTTTGCATGCGCTGAATGTTACGTGTTTGGGTTGTACGTTTTCTCGGCCCTGAATGTTATTATTGAATGTTATATATATATATATATTGATATATATTGGAATGTACATATAGAGATGCTCATACGTAAGGATGATTATTTATTCAATGTGGTGACCTAACCGATGTATTTCCGTTCACCGTTTTAAAACCGTTGGAATGATTATTTAAGACTTTTGTTACTTATTTAAAAGTTGAACTCACTCAGCTTAAGCTGACTTTGTGTGCATGTTAGTTTGAGTTTCAGGTTAGGAAGTGGATGCCTTATCGCTTGGAGGTGCACGAAGCTACTTGGACGGTGAAGGGCACACGGGGAATTAAGATTTTATTATTAAACATTTATTTTTAAAAGTTTTTATTTAAAGATAATTATGTTGATTTTGGGCAAAATTCCCGGGTTTTGGGAACTCATTTACTTATTTACGTTTTCCGCCGAATTATACTCTGTGATGCTTATTTTAATGAAAAGAATTGTTTTCAAGTTTAATTATTTTTACGAGTGTTTTGAATGATTACCAACTGTGGGGATCACGGGGTTCGGGGCCTTACACCAAACATATTGAGCTAAAGTATCACTTTGTTCGTGAAATGGTAACTCTGAAGCAAGTTAAACTGAAATTTTTTGGCACTCAAGAACAAGCGACATACATTTTGACAAAAGCTCTTTCAAAAGAAAATTTTGGATATTTCAGGAAGATGATTGGAATGGAAGAGTTTGAATTATCGGGAGGGGGGGGGGGGGTGGGGGATTAAAAAGTAATTCAAACTGCTGATGTGTCGGATTCAGTTCAAGTATTCGAATTGCATGGATCAAGTTTTATTTAAATTTGAATAAAAACCGTTGCTATTGAGTCATATCTTTGGCCGGTTCCTTAGCTTTATTTTAGAGAAGTTTGTTTCCTATTTTCTAGTTTTGTTTACGTTGTAGCTGTGCCTTTATAAGGCTTCTCCTTTTTCTTGTATTTGTATGCAATTCAATTTATAAAAACCCTAAAGCACTTCCGATCCTATACTTCTGATTATCAATATATATCTCAATCTTTCATAGTTCTTAAACTAACACTAAATGCTTCCAATCAAATAGATACTAAAAATCAATAATTAAAAATAGTCGATGAAGCTTCTATAGATAACGTCAAGAACTTTATCCACAAGCACTGATAAATAGAGGCCACATATAAAACACATAAGCAATCGAATCGAATCCAATAAGATTATGGGCTTATGGATGTGGCTAAAATCTGATTATGCAGTAACAAAGGTTCCATAATTTGGTTATCAGTTAAGCATCATATCATATGGATTATCATAGTTTTCAAATTGACTTATCAAGTCACCTTATGAATCATTCGAATATCTAAAGCCTTGTGAGACATCACTTTGGATTTTGTAATCCATGTGTCAGTCAACCTGCTACATAGGGAAACTATAAGGACTAGAACTGTCAAATAGTGATACTTGAAGGGGTTCTTTGTAATTGATTGTCAGTGTGAGGACTAGTTCAGAACAGTTAGGAAGTGAGTCTGTTAGTCGTTATGAGTTGTATTAATAATTTAATTACCTAATGAAATAAACTAGCTATGAGTTTGACGAATTCCTCTTCTGTTCTTCTTTTCTGATTTCGAGTACTATCACAACAGGAAATTGCAAAATAGGCTTGAAACCGCTTGAGTATTAGACCCAAATTGAATGAATTATTATGTTAACATAAATTATCAATTAGGTATTATTAATCATTACCTGAACACAAGGAGCTTGAGACAAGAGGTGAAAGAACGGCGATTAGGTGCCTCGAAACCCTAGAATGAATTGTTTAGAATAATTACCAAGCATATAACCCGAATAAATGGGTTTGTACCTAAATCAAGCTCCAAATACAAAGAAAAATTGAGCGGGATTTTTAGGCCAAAGGGTGCACTTATGCTGCCACATCATCACGATTTTATTTTATTAGAAGAGTAGGATTATTTTGTCACTTTATCTTGCACATGCTTGTATAGAGAAAAAGGTTATGAGTGGCATGATCTTCTTTGCTTGAATTCAGTGAAACTTGCATACAATATTATGATAGGGTTGAATTATTCTACAAAGGGCAACAAAAATAAGAAGTGTGAGAAGTCATAGTTGATTGACATGTGTTAAGTGGGGACCAAAGGTAAAAAGGTATAAAACTAATAGTACATATTTTCACTCCACATCCAAGTCACATGTCAATTCCTCCATCATTTTAAAATGTTCATAACTTTTTCATGCAATATTATTTTTTAAAAAAAATTTCACCATAATAACAAACACTTTTTTATCTTTAATATGAGTATCATATTGTTATATAAAAATTTAAAAAATTTTACGTCATTGTGTCTTTGTGTCTTTTCGTCATTATGTTTTTCTGTTTGTCATTGTGTTTTTTTTGTCATTGTGTCTTTTCGTCATTGTGTCTTTCTGTTTGTTATTGTATTTTTTTCGTCATTGTGTCTTTCAAATCATCATTTGTTTTTTTTGAATGCTAATAATACGGTTGTGTAATAATAATACGTAACTATAATGATAAAATAACAACAAATTATCTAATACATAAAACACAATGATGAATAAATATTACACAATTACATGAAACGTAAAACACAATGATGAATACATATAACACAATGACATGAAACGTAAAACACAATGGTGAATAAATATAACACAATGACCTGAAATGTAAAACACATTGGAAACTACATATTACGCAATGACATGAACATAATACACAATGACTAAAGCACAATGATAAGTAGAAAGACAAATGATGAGTACAAAGACACAATGACAAATAAAAAGACACAATGACGTAATCTATGTTTTAATTATTATCTTTAATATGAGTATCAATTGATAACACAATGACCAAATCTATAACACAATGCATAGAAAAACCCAATTAAAAATCATAACGAACAACCAATGACACAATATAAAAAACCCACTATTTTTTTTATTTTTATATAATAATATGATACTCATATTAAAGATAAAAAAACGTTTGTTATTATAGTGAAATTTTTTTAAAAAAATAATGTTGCATGAAAAAGTTATGGACGTTTTTAAATAATAGGATAATTGACATGTGTCTTGCATGTGGAAGAGAAAGTGAACAAAAGTGGGTTATGTCGCACCCCATTTAGCAAATGCGGAAGCGTAAAACAGAAATTTAATAGACACCTCTGGTATCAACCACATTGTTTATAAAGAATAATACGAACTAATTTAAAAAAATTTTACATTGATTTAACTTCACTGACAACTAGGTGATACAAATCTAAACCAGCCCGTTAAGCTGCTTTACTTCCTACTAGCACACTTGCATCAATTCACCCAGCATTGATCGCAAGTCCAACACGTAGCACATTAGCTTTCTAATCCAATCAAGTACACTTGAAAAACATGTTAAAAACGGCTCAACTACAAGTAGTTGGTGAGTTTCACGAGTTTCAAGAAATCAGTTGTGCGTACCACAATCACAGTTTGTAAATACGCAACAATGTATGTTTGTACGTTCACAAGTACGTTTGTTTGTATGTTTATGATGTAATTATGCTAAGCTACAATGAAGCCTTGACTGTCTGTGCTGCGTGCCTCCATTTCCCACGCTCAATCAACCACTGTGACCCCCTTTCCGCCCACAACATGCCCCGAGTAGCTATGTCTAACACTACATAGCGTGTATGTATAATTATGGTAATGTGAAAACGGTTGTATGTCTCGGCAAACCATGCCGGGTCCGTTTGGGTTTGTCAAACCAATAGTGCTATTCACAAGCCACCGACTCAAAGTTAATCACTGTGTTAGTGGGGACTTTTGGTGCGTTAGCTCTTAGATAATTCCCATCATCAAACAGTTCAGAGTATATATAGATATGTATCAACATGTTTTTCACCCCAAAAGTTCGTGAAATCAGTTTAAAAGTGGGGTCATGAAACTTACGGTTTAGAAGACAATCAGCACAGCGGTACAGTGTAAGTTCGCAGTTGTTTTGACTCGTTCACTAGTCCCTATAATGAATATTATAATAATATTAATATTTTAATATTATTATAATCGTTATACTAGACTGGGCTGTATAGCTAATCTGAGTATAGCTGTTACACCCGGAAAGTGTCAGTAGGTTTAGATTATGATGTTGTTCAATCTCTAATACTTAAAACCGAACTTGGCTCAGTTTCCCCGTTTCACCAGCTGGGCCAAGTTGTTCATCTATGCGTTCAGAAAACAGTTATGGGGATGTAAGCTTGGTTAAACGTGTTGGTCAATAAAATGATAAAGTAATAATGAAAGATCACCATTTGGGGGGTCTGGATTCGCTACGGGACTCGTTTCCGTTTATTCAGTTTGATTTGAAGAAAATGTGCACAACTTATCCATATTGTCCGGATTTCTCAAAAAAAGTTCGTTTTTACTTAATTAGTCCGAAAATATGATTTTTGACCACTCTTGGCACTCTGATATTCCAACAGGTTCGTTAATCACGAACTCGTCGGTTTTTATCAGAATTGAATTTGTTTAATCTTTAAATTAGCACAATTAATTATTCGTTAATCCTTAAATTATGAAAATTTAGCCAATTATCAATTAAAATATGTGTATTTTAATAAAAATATTTCTGAAATTATTTACTAATTTTATTAATTTATAAAAATTCATTTTATCTGCTATATTTAGCCCGAAAATCATCCGTTTATACCAAACGATCTCCGAAAAATACGCCAAAATTTATGAGTAACCAAAATATGTATCAATACAACCTGGAAAAATCCCAAACTCTAACAATTTTTCCAAATGTCATTTCCGAGCCAAAAACGACTATGAAAATTCAAATAAACGCAAATACACAAAACATACTTATGTTTTTCCAAATGACCCCAAATTTCATATGTGATCATAATATACCAAATCTGAGTTCCCCACAATTTTTCATAATGTTTCAGGCATTTTAACTATTTTTCCCAAATAAACGCCCCAATTCGGTAATAAATTCGTCAAATATTCCCGGATGGTCGAAAAATTACCAAATTTGAACAGGGACTCAATGATATGGTCCCTTATGTCCCTGAAAAATTTTATGACCTAAAAATATGCACATCACAACCTTAACCTAAACAGCCCGTAAACGAGTGATTCGGCATTACCTTAGCGGTTTGGTTCGTTTTCGTCCTTCTAATCAAGTTTTCAGGTTCCTATGCTTCTATGAAAGCTAGATACCGGTTCTATATCACAAAACAAGCATGTTTCATAAATATGGCAGCTTGTTAACTTAGGGTTTCAGCTAGGGTATTAAACCGAACTTTTGAACCGTAAAAACTCCGTTTAAACCCTATAATCCGTGTTTATGGCCAAAAAAAAGTATGATTCCGATTCCTAATCATATGTATGATCAAAACATGTTTTTAGATCATTTTTTGGATTTTTTACACGGTTAGAAATGATTTTTATCAATCATACTATGTTAGTATGGAATTAGTCATGATTAAACATGCTAAAATATGATTAAATCCTAGAGGATTACCGAGTTTATATATGTGAGAAAGTCCTGAAGCTTAAGTTCCAGATTTGTGTTGAAGAAAGATTGAAAATATCTTATTTAATATGTTAAAATATAAAGAAAACTTAATTGGGTGGTAGTCTCATTTGGCGGCCGCAAGAAGGAGGGCTCCCTTTGGGCCCCCACTTTGGCCTATTCCACCTTATTTTCCGTGCCGACATGAAACCCCAAGTCCCAATTTGTTTCGGGTTCATTTTTTTTGACGTGAAAAATATACCGGGTACGACAAACAGTGCGAAAACAACTGTTTTTCAGCCATTTTTGTATAAATTTATAAAAACGTACTATTCGTTTGTAAAAATCGAAAATATTTTCGCCGATCGCTTAAAACATTCCCACTAAGTGTTTTGTAAAATTTTTTTTGGCTTAACAGATGATACAATGCTTGTTTTGTAACTCTCTTTCGCGTTTAAATCTATAGCGGGTAGTTAAACGAGCATGTTTTTGTTTAACTGGTTTGCTGTCGAACTAAGGCCATAATATTAATATGTTGGCTTATATTAAACGTATATCACTTATAGATGGTCATCCGAGATATCTGGGTCATCACCAGACCCGTTTGGTTAATCGTTTGATCGATACACAATAAGTGGTTAATCGCTTATTCCGTTTGTAAATACTGAGGTGTATCCAGTTTTGTCACGAATGTCACATATTATTACCTTTATGTCCATCTCATCAATTTATTTTCTTAAATTAATCTCCACTATTCAAATCTAAGATCAATAGATTAAATTCCTTCTCACCCTTTTCATTTTTGTTGTCCTTTGTATTTTAACTTTACCCTATTATGATATATCTTGTTATTATGTAATAAACACATCATTACCTTTTTGCATGGTTTCATATGACATAAGTATATCATTATCTAAGGTAATGACCAACTGCATCAAATCCTTGTCTCACCAAACTGTAACGTTGCACTTGATTTAGATACATTGACAATTGCAACATAACCATTTCAACAATCAGATCATCCACCCTTGTTCCAGATCTAATGTTAACCTCAAAAACTAGAAAAAAAATAGTAAACCTGTTTATTACAAGATACTAAACTACAAGTTCCTTAACTTTTAGATAGAATTTATAAGCCCTAATCAGTTGTTTGGTTTTTATTAGAATTTGTATATTACTAATATATTTGAATAATGTAGGTTCCGTAGGTTTATCATGGTTAAAAAGAGCGAAAAAAGAGTTAAAACAAGCCAAACCTGTGAACCGGAGCGTTAGAACTGAACTGGACCGCATCAGAATTGAACCGGACCTCATCAGGAAACGAACCGGACCGGTCAGCCCCCCTCATCCGGAGCGCTACACGACCGGGAGGCAAATTCCCGCCGCGCAGCACTTTGGGCACCCAGTTTCGCGTATTTTCTTCGTTTTTTTATCAGTTTTTGGCCTAGGAAACCTATATAAACACCACTAGACTTAATCCTGAGCATACCCTGCGAACCGGAGCCTAATTTGGAGTTTCTTGGAGCTTAGGATTGCAATATTTGGCGGTTTTGAAGGCAAGGAATCAGTCGGTGAAGTGCCAATCGATCGAGAACGAAGACTACGGGTTTTATCACCTATTTTCTTCCGTTTACATTATTTTTCACCATGATTTCCTTTAAGTTTGTTTTGTTTAATTTTATAATGATAGGCTAATCATTATAGATTGCCTAGGCTTATGATGAACCTACTTTGACGTTGTGTTTTGATTTGGGATATATTTATCGTTATGGTTTCATGATTAAGTAAAAGGTTTAATTGTATTAAATTGATGCGTATGGATATTTAGGATTGTTTGATTAATTGCTATTATTCCATAGTTGCCTCGATTATTGTTTGTCATTATGATAGGTTGCTATTAGGTCATCTACTTTGTGTTTTTTACTATTTTATGATTGATTCGCGATTAGATCATAGGAATAATAATTATTAATTAAATAAACCTAAGTGTGGTGCTGACCTAAATCTGTAAAGTGCTAGGTTATTAATAGGTCTTTGTTGATCAGGATTGCTAGATTTAGTTCTTCTTAAGGAGTCCGTCTAGGTTTGATTGGTTAACTTTGTCTATCGAATCAATTAAATATATTAAACTGCCTTTGATTTCCGCGCTGTAAGGTAGGATTTCGTATAAAGGAACTAAGTCATAAATAATTAGGTGACCGTATGGAAACTTGATTTTAAATACTGGTGTGCGTTAAAACTTATTAGAAACCCATAGGTGTCTCTTGAGAATGGTCAGGGGTCCTGTTCGGGTTTTCTCTTAGGTGTCTATTTTACGATTCCAGTCCATAACTAAATATTTTCCTGATTAATTAACAACTGAAATTTAGGGGATTCTAGCCTAGGTAGTTATCTCATCATCATCTGAATTAAGTCCAAGTTCTAAGTTTAGTCATCTTTAGTTTTCTTAATTAGTTTAAAATTAGTTTATTAGTAAAACCCCCTTAAACAAATAATAAATAAATAGTCGTGTCTGTAGTTGAGTCTAATTTAGGTAGTTTACGTAATTAAAAGAATGTCGTGGGTTCGATATCCAGACTTACTTAGCTGAACTAGAGTAGACCGGTTCACTTGCCGGTTAGCAGTTTTCGTTTAGTTAAGAGTCTAGAATTTGTTACTTAGTGTCTAGATTAGCGTGTTTCTACCGAACCATTTCAAATGGCCGACCACCGAACCATTTACCAACAAGCCTTCAAGGGTTTCACCGGAGATCCTGATGTGTTGTAAAACACTCGTATTTTTCGCACGTTTTATCTACGTATATTATTATATTTTATATGTTTTAATTCGTTTTAGATAGGTTTTACATACATTTATTAATCTTGTAGGTTTTGGGTAAAAGAAAGGAAGAAACCGGGACTTTTCGAGCATTTTACGCATACGTTTTCAAGTAAACGACTCAAGGCCCGACCCATATGCATCATGGAGGCCCAAGACCATATTATTATATTATATAAAAAAAAAACCCTAGGCCAGCAAGAGGTTCCGACCGGCAGCAGGAGGAAGGAAAGAAAAAGAGAAAAAGTTTTTTGGAGCTAGGGTTTGATCGTGTAGCGGCTAGGGAAGGAAGAAGACACAAGAACCAAGCCTCGGGAAGGTTTTTCATCAGTTGTAGCAGCCAAGAACAGCCCGGAATTCATTCATATCCTTACATCTTTTTCATTGTTCATATACTTTGACTTACTTGTTCAATTGATTAGTAGTTTTGCAATTACTTGGGATATTGACTTGTTAGTGATTAGTATTGGTTATTGAATGTTTGAATTGATGTTTAAGATGAGTTTAATGATGCTTTTAGTTAATGTTCATGGCTGTCCAAAGATGATTATTGGCTAAACTTGTTAGTTCTACCTAGGAATGATGATTCTTGTTAGTGTTTGATGAGCTTTTTGGATTGTTTGATTGATAGACTTGAATTGTTATTGTAAAGTTTGATTTAGACATGAATTAGGTTGTGTTTAAGGGATGGAAATTTTGGTGATTCATTGCATAAACCCCGTGTGTCGGTTGATTAGTTTTGTATTGATTGATCGGTGCATTGTTTGATTCTAGACTTGGTGTTTAGGGTTTGTTTGCGGTAGGTACCACCGTAGGGTTTTGTTGCGTGATTAATTGGATTAAGTACAGAGGTTAAACACCTTCCTTGAGACCGAGAGGTGATAGGAAGTTAGGGTTGTCTCATTGCCTTTGCATGCTAGAATAAGGATTGCGCGAGAGCGAGTTCGTTTCTTGTCAGGTTTAGGAATTTTGAGCGACTAGTTGATCTATTTTGGTTTAAGTTGAATTGTTCCTCTATCCTTGGTTGTGTAGTATTCATTACCATTAGGGTCGAGTGTTGGTGAGACCGAGAGGTGACCCTTCATTAGAACACGTTAGCAATTGTTTCCCGGTTTGGTCGTTTTAGGCGATTTTGAGTAGTTTAGGCTTGTTGAGTGAGACCGAGAGGTAATCCAGTGAGCCCGAGCGATCCTTAGTCGTGTCATCTTTAGGGACCGGTGTCTATATATCATTCAATCCATTAGCTTGTTAGATCTACAATTTGATTCAGACCTAGGTAGACGTTTTCTCCATCCTAAGTTAACACAGTTAGTTTTCCGTTAAGTTTTCTATTTTTAGTAAGTTTTGTTAGTTAATCAAGTTAGTTCAGTTAAGTTAAAAGAAATCAAAAATCAATATAATTATAATTCTAAGGTAGGTCTTGTCTAGGGTTAGTGATCTTTAGCGTTCTGATGTGTCCACGTGTTCGATACTCGGACTTCCTAAGTCTATACTACTTGCGATCGGTACACTTGCCGGTTGTGTGTGGCTTTAGGATTTTCGTTTTAATATTAAAGCTTAGTTGTGAGGGTCATATTTATAGGGTTATTAGACACACATCAGATCCCTTGCCCATCATCACCCCCGTAATCAATAACGCTAATTCCTGGCAGATTCCATCTTATGTCATAACCAATCTCACCCAGTGTAACCTATTCCATGGCCGTAACGATGAAGACGCACCAGCGCACATCAACCGCCTTACCCGTGTGATCAGAACGTTCAATTTGCAAGTTGCTAATAAAGATTCCATCTTCCTCCATTTGTTATCGTTTTTACTACGGGTTGTGCCACCACTTGGTTCGATTCGCAACCTTCTGCAGCATTCACTACTTGGGAGGCATTGCGTACCGCTTTCTTGAAGTAATACTTCCTGCCTGCCAAAGCATCTCGTCTCCTTGATCAGATTCATTCTTTCCCTATTGAGCCGGACGAGCCGTACTATCAAGCTTGGGAGCGTTTTCAAAGCTTACTGTCTCGTTGTTCACAACATAGTCTTACTTAGTTGGGCCTTGTTGAGAAGTTTCACAATGAGCTGACAAATGAGACTCAGGCTCGTTTCGACACTGCTGCTGGAGGTAACTTAATGGATAAGAAAAGTATAGTTGAGTGTAATGAATTGTTTGAAAGTTTTGCCCAGTCCGAGTCTGCTAAAAAGCCACATCACGGGAATTCAAATCCCGTCACTAGTACACCCTCATTCGTCCGAGGTGTGCACCAGTTCAATCTGGATACTAGTGTGGCTGCTGCCTTAGAGAGCCTAACCCGTGAGATTGGAGAACTAAAGGTTAAGGTAGATAAGTGTAAGTTGTGTAAAGGGGGGCATGGGACTTTATATTGTCCGTTGATGAGTCAGGAACATGTAGAATTCATAGGAGCGCAAAATAGGGTTCCTAATACATTTAATGTTAATAATAATTCAAACTGGAACAACTATAAAAATAATAACTATAATTCTAATGGTCGTTCTTCCGGTACACCCCCGAGTTTCCAATCAAATTCAAATCTTAACCGGGGGCAGGATCAGTCGTTTAGTGGGGATCAAAGTAGTCAAGGTGGGAGTAATGGGCAGGATTTGAGTTGTGGTATTGGTAGGTTAGAGGAGATGATGAAGCAAATACTAGTTAAAGATCAGGAAACTCAGAAAAAATTTTCCGATCATGATTTGCTTTTGAGGAATCACCAGTTCGCACTCTTAGATCTTCAGAGAACCGTAGGTGATATAGCTCGACGTTTAGATGAGAGACCCCCAGGTCAGTTTTTGGGTTCCATTTCTACTCGTAGTGGTAGGGTTTTAGGCCCGGAGAAAGAGATTGACGTAAAGGAGAGAGATGAGTTAGTTGAGGAAGAGATAGTGATGGAGACTCCTGGAAGGGTGCAACCTAGGCTAGGACCAGCAAGTACCGCACCAACCAGTGAGCCCATAGTTAGAGGAAGTGAGGAAAAGAAACTGAGAGATGTTAGGCCTTCACCGCTTATAGATCATGCTCGTGTCCTGTATCCAGCCCGTCTTAAGAATCAGAAATTTAGTAGAGAGTACGGGAACTTCTTAGATATGTTTACGCAGCTTAGGATTAACCTTCTGTTTATCGAGGCCCTCCAGCATATGCAGAAATATGCCAAGTTTTTGAAAGATCTTCTTAAACGAAAGGAAAGTCTGGAGGAACTTTCAACTGTTCCACTGAACGGAGAGTGTTCTGTAGTAGTGTTCAATAAGGTCCCGGAAAAGTTACCCGATCCCGGTGTTTTCACTGTTCCATGTTTGTTCGGTAGGGATACCTCGTGCCAAGCGCTAGCGGACCTAGGAGCTAGCATAAACTTAATGCGATATTCGTTGTTTGAGAAGCTAGGCCTAGGAGAACTTACACCCACCTGTATGTCGTTATCATTAGCTGACCGTTCGGTGAAGTATCCTAGGGGGATCATAGAAGACTTGCTCGTGAAAGTCGATAATTTGGTTTTCCCCGTAGGTTTTGTGGTTTTAGATATGGAGGCCGATGAGAGAGTTCCTACTATTTTAGGTCGTCCATTTTTGCGTACTGCTAGGGCACTCGTTGATGTATTTGAAGGTACGATCACTTTTAGAGTAGGCGACGATAGTGTCACTTATGTTGCTAAATCCATGAGACACCCGAGTGGTCAAGACGGTCTCATTGATCCATGTCATCCAGTTTATGCGATTGAGTCATTTGTTCCGGGCATGGATCCACATCTTGAGAACCCCCATTCCGTCAGAGTTTGTTTGGAGGAGGAGAGAGAGTTCGCGAGTTCTCGAGAGTCGATGGAGTTTGATAGAGAGAGAGAGAGAGGTGGTGGTCTGTAAAAGTTTGTGTCATTTGGAAAAGTTGGAGATAAGAGGAATAAGATTGAAGATGAATGGTCGTATCGTGATGCGGTTTCTTGGAGGACTGTGGAGTTTTACTGATGACCGTCGTTTTAGTCAGTTAAAAACCCAATTAAACTAAATAGTTAGAGTAAGTAAGATATCGTATCCATGAGTAGCATGTGGTCGGTATTATAAAGTTTGTTTGATTTTTTTAATATAAACTTAACTAACTAAGATGGAAAATCTATGTCAAGCAAAAAGTAGAATACTGATTTTAAAAACAATTTAAGGAAAATGCAACCTTCTCCGAATTTCAGGTTCTAAGTTTCACACAAAACTCGTTTGATTAATTGGACACCACATAGACATGGGCTGGAATGTTGCTTAACTTAGGCGGTAATCAAACACAGGTCTTTGTCATTAGATCTTTTACAGTTCAATAACCCTATTTACTAGTGTGAATCAACGTACTTTATGTCACCCAACAAGCTACCAGGTTTTTTCATCAACCGAACAAGTTGTAAAGCAAGGATTACTAATACATGCAAATAGTTTAAATAAACCAACACATCAGATTGTTTATACAATGTTGTCAATGTCAAAAACAAATCCAAACATAAATAAAACAAAGTTTATGTTTAACCTAACCGAACTGTTCACCCGGAGAAAGTTACAATGAGTCTGGCCGCTCATTCTTGTGTATCGCCCTTGATCCATGTACGTCTGGCAGCTTAAGTTTCTATGCATGCAACCCTAGGTTGCTGCCTTTCTTTCCTCTCGTGCGACCGAACTCCCAAAAGAACCCCCCGAAGAAAAACTCCTCCATCCGAACCCTCAAAAGTCCACAATCCTCCTTATCATAAAAGCCCTTATTCTTTTAAGTCCGGCCCAGCTTTAGTCATTATGAAAGTGCAACCAATTAAAGATATCCCACGTGACTTTTCTTCTTGAGTGTAATACTCCATCACATTCACATAATCTTTTTTTTTCTTTTCTTTTGCTATTGCAATATACGAAAACAAATAAATGATTTCACCTTCTTTTATTTTACTTTAAGTCCACATGAAATCATAGGCATAATATTGTTTATTTCGGATAGCATATGATATACTCAATTATAAATTTCATTAGTGTAAAGATTATACTTGTTTAGTTTAGTTTGTTTTCGCTCATAACCTTCAATATATAAAAACAAACTCAATGTAATTGCATTCCAACAAATATATAAACTAAAAATGCAATATTATTAACAATTAGTCATAGCCAAACACCCACTCATCATATCCCCACACTTATCATTTGCTTGCCTTCAAGCAAATTATCATGCAACACATATACCTCGATCGATGGTTCATCAATTATCATCATTAATGCTAGTAAGGTCTAAGGTCATACTCAATTCTCAAGGCTGACACTTTCAAGATTGATAACCCGCCAAACAATTTAATGACACATTTAAAAACAACGAACTGCCCAACAAGTGTACTTTGTTTCCGGTTAAGGCACACATGATCACACCCCTCGTGTGTGTGTATATATATATATATATCTCCTCTCGGTTTAATATATGGACCAACAAAAAGTGTGCTGGTATCTCTCTGCCCTCTATACCGAGTATGAACACAATGTAATAAGCTTGCGAGCCAGTCATATCTCCACCCATTAACCACCGGTTGCATAAATAATAGGACTAAGGATTTTGCTGTGGCTTAGGTTCGGGTATGGAATAGGATTTATTTAGTGACTTATGGCGGATGACACCCAATTTATTCAAACAACTAAACAAACAATCCCAAACTACAGACTAACTGTTATTTACAACCCATACTGACTTCAAGCATTAACTCTTTTCGAACTTTTCTGATTTTTCAACTTTTTTTTTCATTTTCTCTCTCTCTTTCTCTCTTTTGCTACTTTTTTTCTTTTTTAATATTACTGACATCAATATATAGAAACAATTGACCCGAGGCATACGTACATTGTGTACTATGCTCAAGAACTGACAATATACAATTCTAATATATCGGATTTCATCCATAGGGATTAAAACAAATGGCCAAGGCTAACACAACTTGTAATTTGAGTTTAACAAATGAAAGGGAAAAGATACAAATTTGGCTCCTAAGGGATAATGTAGGGTAGGGAGTATATTTTTTATCATTTTTTTTTATTTTTTATGTAAAGGCTATTATTATATGTGGGTTTCTATAGTCCTATTTTTTCATACAGGTGGTGGTATTAAGATCTTGACATGCATATGACAAACAAGTTCTAGATATCATGAACATACTGGTTATACTCTTTATAGCACTCATATGACATGCATATATATATATATATTATATGTGTATTATATATAAGGCAAATCTCACACACGCACCGAAGGAAATAGGCTGCTGATGTGAAACATGTGTACCCGTCTCCATGACTCGTTATCCCCTTCTAAATGGTCCATTTTTATTTTCCCCCTTGAAAAATATTTGATGAGAATACTTTCGAGAAGCTTAAAAATTGACCATGACCAAAGACCTTTAACTTGGCATTAATAATAGTAATTAACAATTTACAATTTCGGCTTTTGCGCACATTCAAGCTACTATAAGGCAATAAAAATTTTCAATTTCCCCCCATCCCCACATTTGAGGTTAACATTGTCCTCAATGTTCAAAATTTAGCTTTTTTAAAAGGACATTAGCGAGGACGGGGTTAAAATTTACTGATTATTAATTTTAAAATCGGGTCTTATGTGGTAGTCATAACAACCTATACAATAATACAATTACACTTTTAACACATAAACTAGAATGACAAAACAAAGCATGAAACAATATCACCTGATATTTAGCAGCGCAGTTCCATTGCTGGCTTGGGATGATCCGTCTTCTTAAAAACTTGAATTAATCTACAAATCTTAAAAATGTGTAGAAGCAATCTTCTCACAAATATTATACTTTAGCTCTTTTAAGAATTTTGCAAATTTCTTTTGTTCAATTAAAAACAATAATAATAAAAATAAATTACCAAGCCAAATATTTAGTTTCATATTGAGTTTTGTTAAACAAGTACACATATTAAAAGACCCAACTCACTTTCGTAGGAATCACAATTGCATTTAGCATATGCAACAAGCCCTTTAAACCCCCCGGTAGCCCGGGTGGACGAGTATGGTCTCGTGAGGGTTTATTGTAAACTACACCCATAAAGTTTTAAATACAACATAATATACACGTACCTGAATACAAGGCCGGGTTGCCTCCCGGTTAGCACTAAATTTTTTGTTAAGGTCTTTAGCCAGACCATACCTTATGTGCCCTTCATGGTGGTCTCGTAGGGTGCTTGCCTTCTTCCGCTCCAAATATTGTTCCATTCTCATCATTGGTGTTTTCCCAGACCAGATCATAAAATTTACAAGTTTCTCTGTAATAATCATACTCCAACAATTTCTTGGCCTTTTTTCTTCTTCTCCTTTTTGACTTCTTCTTTACGTTCTCTTCCTTTAACCTGCCAATTATAAAACATTCTTTCTTTTCAGTTTGATTCTCTTTCGTAGGAGATCCACAATTGTCAGTTTTATGATTAGATAAATTAGAAAACAACTTTAAACTCATTTTCCTTTCCCCAAATCTCATTCTAACCATTCCCTCAGCACAATTATTAATAGCCTTTGTTGTAGCTAAGAACGGTCTACCTAGAATAACAGTCGGTTTTATGCAATCAAGCACGAGGAAATCCACAGGATAATAGAATTCACCAACTTTTACAATCACATCCTTTACAATCCCCCTAGGACACGTAGGAGTTTGATCAGCCAACACCACTGTGGTTTTAACTTTTTGTAGTGGCCCAAACTCATACTGATCATACAAACTCCCCGGTAAAATACTCACACAAGCTCCAAGATCCAACAAAGCTTTGTCTGATTTAATATCACCTATTTATATTGAAATAATAGGTGTTCCTAGATCTTGAAGTTTCAGGGGAAGGGTACCCATCAAAACGGCATTCACACTAGCAGTTAAATCAAGTTGTTTAGGAAACTTGTGACGTCTTTTGTGGGTACTTAAATCTTCTAAACACTCAACATGATCAGGACTCTCTTTAATTTGTTCAAGCAATGTTTTATTTATTTTCACTTTTTTAAAACTCTCCCACAATTCACCCTTAGGTGGTTCCCGTTTACTTAAATTTTTCGGTGCAAGTAAAGCTAATGAAAATGGAACTTTCACATTCAAATTAGTACTTTCATCAAACTTTTTATTTGAATTGTTTTTAGATTTTGTAAAGCTTTTAATTTCCTGATCATGTTCACCCTCACACTCAGCTATATCATTCACCCCACCCTCAACACATTGTGATGAATAAGTTTCAACAACTGAAATTTCAGAAAGAGGATGAGTACTTACCTCATTTATGCCGACACTCGTCGTGTTAGAGGATTTGTGAGCTGGACATATCTGAGTATCACTACAAAGCTTACCTTGATCTCTTCTGATAATTGCCACTTCTTTAGTTAATTGTGTAACCTGCTGTGACAATGCCTTGATTTCCTTATCTCTCATCTCGTTGCATTTCTGAATATCCATCATTAACTCAATAATTGTATCCAATTTTTCATTGATGGAGTTATCATCCGGCCCATGCTGACAGTCTTGCCAATTTTGTGAAACTGCTGGACAATCTTGATAGTGATACGGGCCTTCACAATAACAAAAATCACCATCATTGCTCATGGTGACAATAGCGTGCTCGGGTTTCTGGATTTTCTATTAAAAATAACCTGCAAAAAGAACTAAAATAACCGAGATAAAATGGAACAAAAATAAACAAAACAAAACAAGAAAAATCTTTTTGTATTTTTGATTTTTTATATTATTTTATTATTATTTTAATTTTTTTTTAGAAAGCTCAAACAAACGATATAACACTAAGCGCACTAGCTCCCCGGCAACGGCGCCATTTTGATGACCGTCGTTTTAGTCAGTTAAAACCCCAATTAAACTAAATAGTTAGAGTATGTAAGGTATCGTATCCACGAGGAGCATGTGGTTGGTATTACAACGTTTGTTTGATGTTTTTAATATAAAGTTAACTAACTAAGGTGGAAAAACAATGTCAAGCAAAAAGTAGAATATTGATTTTAAAAACAATTTAAGGAAAATGCAACCTTCTCCGGATTTTAGGTTCTAAGTTTCACTCAAAACTCGTTTGATTAATTGGACAGCACATAGACATGGGGCTGGAAAGTTGATTAATTTAGGCGGTAATCAAACACAGGTCTTTGTCAGTAGATCTTTTACAGTTCAATAACCCTATTTACTAGTGTGAATCAACCTACTTTATGTCACCCAACAAGCTACCAGGTGTAACACTCGTTAATTTTCGGTTTAAGGATTTAAAGTTTGTAAAGTATGTATATCTCTTGAGACTTAACCGGCATTCCTCGGGTACCTTCTCGTCATCCCGGTACGTTAGATCATTTAAACTCTCCCTCAAGCTGCTATATCTTTCAAACTCTTAAGAGCTAAAGTGTAACATTTTGATTATAACACAAAACCCTAGGTCCTCCCTCTCCTTTCTGCGATCGGCACTCCAACAGTCTCCCCTACCTGCGATTTTCTTTTCTCCAGCCATCATTAGGGTCTAAAACTTCAATTCAAGGTTAGTTTTATGTTTCCCCATGTCTTTTACACCTTAATTGATCATATTAACACACTTATTGGTCGTTAGGGTTGAGTTTTGGTTATAACGATTTCTGACAGATTCGTACTCGTTTATTGTTCGGTCTGTAACTCGATGAAACTATATTTTTTTTGTTCAATTCTTGTTTCTATGATGTTCTACTTTGAGTCTAGTTTCCAGAAAGGTATAAAACGCAATTTTTGGACTAGATTTGAATACTTTTTATGATTTTATAAGATCGAGTATCAAAGCTGATACGGGATAACGGATTCTGTTCTGTCTTCCCGACATCATAACTCTTTTTTGACAAGTCCAAATTGGTTGTTTCCACATCTGGAAGTTAATATTTTGAGTTAGGAACCAAACCCAATTGGAATCGTTTAATTTGGCTGGGTAATGATTTTTATAAAAATAAAACCATTTTTTTGCACACTAAAATAGCTGCACATACCTTTCTGTGTTGGAGGAATTTTTATGATTTTTGTGTCCACTAGAAAAATATAATAAAAATAATTTTATAAACCTAAGATATTTATTAAAGACTGGTAAAAATTTAATAATTTATTTCAAAGGTTATCCTATGTAATTAAATACATCTTCGCATGCTAAAATCTGTCCGTTTTACTTGTTATTGATCGATAAGTTCGTTTTAGGCTTAACCGGTGGATGGTCAATTGTGTTCTTGTCGGGGCTGTTTGAAGTGAGTTTTTGCAACACAATATTCCTAGGTATGTCCCATTTAACATACTTTAAAATCATGTCTTTTGGTACTCGTTTTATTGGTCAACTAGTTGTTTGAAAGATAGTTTTCGGTTAGCTAGAATGGTAGATTGTTGCGTTTAACGCGAGGGATGAAGTAAGTGATGACCAACTCAGTTCAGATAGCTTCGGTTTAATATACAGGCTGTTGGAAAATGATTTTTATAAGTATTGGCGCTGAATTGGTAGTCGGTTACTCAAACGGGTCGGTACAACGCGCATTTGCGTTTATTGAATAGTTAGTGCGTTGCACTTGCGAGTTACCGACCCATTTGACTCGTGTAGCGTCGTGGACTTGTTGGCTGTGAAATTATCATATTGGGTCCACACGAGGCTGAGTTGGATGTTAATTGCCTAAACGACCCTTAAACGCGCGTATTAGTATCAACTAGTGCTTCCGGGGGTAATTTGGGAATTCTTTATTCCCGAGAGTATCTAAGGGTCGTTTTGGTGAAAGTGAGGCCTCGGGGGGCTGTTGTGATTTAGTTTGATGAGGTCGAGGATTTAGGTAACCCAAACCGCGTTAGAACGTCTCGTAGGATAAATGAGTCATCTTGATGTCATTAGTATTGATTGAATGTAAACCGACAGGTGTTTGAGTTTTGGGATTACTTAGGGATTCTCTAGCTCGTGGTGAATCCGTGTCTTGTGTCAGGTGAGTTCATGATGCCCCCTTTTAACTCTTTTTAAGTGTTTGGGCTAGCATGCACACCTAAGCGATTTTGCTTGATGAAACGTTTAAACTATTTTATATAGGCTTGCTTGTATATGGTAGGCCTTGGGATGTTATAGTATGTATGTATGTATGTATGTATTATTGTATGGCCAATATTTGGCGATGTTAGTAGTCGTTATCGACTACGGATGTTACGTATGTCTACTTTGTGTTTGCATACGTTGATGAGATGTTACGTGTTTGGGTTGTACGTTTGCTCGACCCTGATGTTATTACTTGGATGATATATATGTAGGTATATAATTATAAGGATGCTTTCATATATAATTATAAGGATGTTTATATATATATATATATATATATATATATATATATATATATGATTACTTATTGTTGATGATGGCCTAACTGTTTTATCCCGTTTATTTGGCCTAACTGTTATATCCCTTTTATTTTAAAACTCTTGGAATGACTATTATGATTATTATTATAGATGTTATTTATTAAAACTTAAACTCCCTCAGCTCAGGCTGACTTTGTGTGCATGTTAGTGTGAGTTTCAGGTTAGGACATAGATACATTACCGCTTGGACGTGCACAGAACTACTTGGACGGTGGAGGGCATGCTTAGTCAGAAGTTTTAATAATAATAAACATTTTTCTTTTAAACGTTTTATTAAATACATTTCAAGATTGGTTTTGGGCATAATTCTCGGGTTTTGGGAACTTGTTTTATTAATCATGATTTTTCGCTGAATTATACTCTGAATTGGTTATTTTGATGGAATGAACTATTTTTGAGTTAAGTCTTTTTGTAAGCATTTTGTATGAATACCAACTGTAGGATTCCCGGAATTTGGGGTCTTACACCAGGTTTTTTCATCAACCAAACAAGTTGTAAAGCAAGGATTACTAATACATGCAAATAGTTTAAATAAACCAACACATCAGATTGTTTATACAACGTTGTCAATGTCAAAAATAAATCCAAACATGAATAAAACAAAGTTTATGTTTAACCTAACCAAACCGTTCACCCGGAGAAAGTTACAATGAGTCTAGCCGCTCATTCTTGTGTATCGCCCTTTATCCATGTACGTCTGGCAGCTTAAGATTATGTTCACACAGCCCTAGGTTGCTGCCTTTCTTTCCTCTCGTGCGGCCGAACTCCCAAAAGAACCCCCTAAAGAAAAACTCCTCCAGCCGAACCCTCAAAAGTCAACAATCTTCCTTATCATAAAAGCCCTTATTCTTTTAAGTCCGGCCCAGCTTTTGTCATTGTGAAAGTGCAACCAATTAAAGATATCCCACGTGACTTTTCTTCTTGAGTGTAATACTCCATCACATTCACATAATCTTTATTTTTCTTTTCTTTTGCTGTTACAATATTCGAAAACAAATAAATGATTTCACCTTCTTTTATTTTACTTTAAGTCCACATGAAATCATAGGTATAATATTTTTTATTTCGGATAGCATATAATACACTCAATTATAAATTTCATTAGTGTAAAGATTATACTTGTTTAGTTTAGTTTGTTTTCGCTCATAACCTTCAATATATAAAAACAAAATTCAATGTAATTGCATTCCAACAAATATATAAACTAAAAATGCAATATTATTAACAATTAGTCATAGCCAAACACCCACTCATCATTTACCGAGGTGGAGGATGCTCCACTTGAGCAACTGATTAAATCACACAGTAGAGTGTCTCGAGTGAAAACTCAATTGTAGAGTTTGTATATTTGTCCCATCTTTATTTTTGAGTCGTGTCGGGTCACTGGCGTAGATTTTGGTAGTTTTCTTTGCTTTTGTTTTTAAGTTTTTACAGGATTGAAAGAGCTAGAAAAATGACCCCCATGAAGTTTAATGCAAAATTCAAGTGTGGGGATGGAGCAATCGACCTGTATACTCTTTATTATTTGCTGCTATTTTTTCATGTTTATATATTGGGTGGGTTGGTTGGTCTGGTGACATGTTTTTAATGTTGAATATCTATCGAGCTGATAAGATATATTTTTAGATATTGTTTGTTGAAATTTCTGCTGATTCCATTCGTGTGTGAGAGAAGGAGATATCGTTTACTGAACACGTTTGGAGTTGGAGGGCAACTTTGGAAGAAGACTTTGGCATCATATCGTCATGTGCATATTACCAGCTAAGTCTTTTCCATTATTTATCTTGCTTGTTTATTTTTATTTTTTTTTTCTTTTTAGGTTTTTGTATTTCAAGTTTATTTTTATTTTTCGTCCTTATTCTTGCATTGAGGACAATGCTAAATTTAAGTGTGGGGATAGGACATTTGAGCCATAGCTAAATTTATTTTAATCATATGAAAATTTTTTTTTGAAAAATGTCCCTTGATTTTGTCTCTTTTTGCATTTAAATGGGAGATGAGGATACTTATCGAGAATCGGTTTTCAAAAATAGAAAAAGAGGCCAAAGTGCACATACTAGACGAGACTGAGAGTTTACGTGTTACCAAGGGGATGGCGACTCTAAGGATACACTGTTGGGGCTCGAAGTTTTTAGTCAATAAATATTTTCTTAGGGCATATATAGGACAAAGTCCAATAATATTTAGGGCATGCTCGTACGACCTCACTTGACCAATCATCCATTAATTCCATCTAAGTGCATTTTCTTCTTACCCTTAAGGGGTTCTTATCTTATGGTGATATGTTGAACCAGTTTGCTTCAACTCGATTATTTTTAATTGTCTTTACTATGCTTGAAATGGGGTAGGTGTATCTTAACTCTAAAGGTGTGAGACCCATAGGTTTTTGATATCACATGAACTTAAATACTTAATGTGCGTGGGGGTTTGATAGGCTGGTGGTTGGGTTTAAGTGGACAACAATATCGGCAATCACAGTTTTCACGTTTATCTGAGCTTTAAGATAACCTAATATGTTTTTAAGACTGTATTTCTCCGATTCTGATCCCATTGCAATGAGACTTTTTTATGGACGAAAAAGAAATAAGTGTGGGGATATTTGATATAATGTTAACTATATATAATTCCCTTGTATACTTTATATAATATTTTATTAGTTTTTGTTTGGTTTTTATTAGAATTTGTATATAACTAACATATTTGAATAATGTAGGTTCCGGAGGTTTATCGTGGTTAAAAAGAGCGAAAAAAGAGCTAAAACAAGCCAAACCAATGAACCGGAGCATCAGAATTGAACCGGACCGCATCAGAATTAAACTGGACCGCATCAGGAAACGAACCGAACCGGTCAGCCCCCTCATCCGAAGCGCCGCGCGACCGGGAGGCAAATTCCCGCCGCGCAGCGCTCTGGGTACCCAGTTTCGCGTATTTTCTTCGTTTTTTTATCAGTTTTGGGGCCAGGAAACCTATATAAACACCTCTAAACTTAATCCTGAGCATACCCTGTGAACCAGAGCCGAATTTGGAGTTTCTTGGAGCTTAGGATTGCAATATTTGGCGGGTTTAAAAGCAAGTAATCAGCCGGTGAAGTGCCAGTCGATCGAGAACGAAGACTACGGGTTTTATCACCTATTTTCTTCCGTTTAAATTATTTTTCACCATGATTTCCTTTAAGTTTGTTTTATTTGATTTTATAATGATAGGCTAAACATTATAGACTGCTTAGGCTTATGATGAACCTACTTTGACGTTGTGTTTTGATTTGGGATTTATTTATCGTTATGGTTTTATGATTTAATAAAATGTTTAATTATATTAAATAGATGCGTATGGATATTTAGGATTGTTTGATTAATTGCTATTTATTCCATAGTTGCCTTGTGTAACATTCGTTCTTTCTAGAAACCCGAAATCTGGTTCAATAATAAAATACATATATAAAAAAATAAAATAATAAATTTTGTTTTTATTATTTTCTTTTTTTCCTTTTTTTTCTCTCTTTCCCTCCACACCCATTACCACCGTCAACCATCCCCCCAGCTTCCTTGATCTATAATTCTCGCGGAATTGATC
Source organism: Bidens hawaiensis (assembly GCF_021521415.1). Taxonomy (NCBI): domain Eukaryota; kingdom Viridiplantae; phylum Streptophyta; class Magnoliopsida; order Asterales; family Asteraceae; genus Bidens; species Bidens hawaiensis. The sequence continues at coordinate 49,629 of NW_027494239.1, read as the reverse complement.
ATCCTAGATCCTTTGCCAACTAACAACGCGTTCACCGACATTCTAATCTTGGTAAACAATGATGAATTGACAGCTAATTTCGTTAAATACGAACTGCGAATATATTGACCTCAAAACGATATAAAATCAAGTCTATAATCCAATTAAATCATAACACACCATCCTCACATCGTCACGAATCAAACCCCCCATACCAATTTTAACCCAGAAGTCGTTTTGAATCAAGTTTTGGATCGTGTTCATAGCCGAAAACTAAACAGCCATTCTAATTCAATTTGTCGCCAACTTAGGTATTCTTTAGGTGTGTTAGGTTCGGATTTTAGGGCTTAACAAAACCCCTCTGTCAATTTTGATTGATAGAGGGTAATCAACGTTCAATTGGGTCTTAATCGAATTAGGGTTTATAAGTTTGGGGGTTAATCTGTTTCAGTCTTTAAATTAAATCACTTTCATGATATTAACATGTTAGACACCTGCCCCAGTGGCAGGTGCACTTCGGTTAAGACATTGAACCTGATTTTGGTGCAGGTTCGAGTCTCTGCAGCATCGTTTTTGTTTTTTTTTAATACTTTTAAATCACTTTTAGCTATTAATTTACATATAATACATAAGAAACATCATTTAAGCTAATCCGAACCCCGGGATTATTGTTTTCCCCTAAGTTTGACCCTTGTTTCATAATTTATCTCTTTAATCGTAAGTATATATATAATTATATACGTATATAAACATATACGACACTTGTTAAACCGAACTAGCTTAAGAGCCTCAAATAATTTTCCTAATATAAATAGTTATCTATAACTTTATTTACCTATAAATTTACATTATGTTTTCCCATCAAGACACATATAGATAGATATTATATATAAATTTTTATGAATAATTAATATTGGTTATTTATATTTTTAATATTCATTTACCCACAAATATAAATATATGTCACATAAGGGATTTATCCTCAATCATAAATATAAAATATTAATACTAATAATAGTAATAGTAATTACAATAACAAATAATAAATAAAATGTATAATAATCAAAATCCTAAGAGACTCCAAATCCCTTAAACCCATTAATAACTGTTACATCGTATCGCTTTATTTTATTTTTTCTAACTAACTTATACTATTTACAAATATAATAATATTATAATTACAATTTGTACCTAAACCCTATCAAATCTCAAATCCGTCATAATACTTGTAGTTGCAATCGTTTCGTTATAATTAACTTATATTATCGTTAACAACTAGGAACTTTTGTCGACGTATCCCGAGGAACTCAACCGCTTTTATCTTAATTTTATCGTCATCTCATCTTCATTAATCCACTCGTCAAGGTGAGTTTACATACCCCCCTTTTCCATCTTTTATATTTTAGGGGTAGCATGTATACATTATCAACTTTACCCATGTTTTATTTCTTCATCTTTTGAAAACACAATTCAAATTATGTCTATATGTGATTATTGTATGCTTTATGATTATGCTCTATCTGCTTAAGTGTTTATTTTTTATTTGGTGGTTGGTATCTCATCCTCATCTATTCTCGTCTAGTATGATCATACACTTACCCAAGTACATTGATTTTGTATCAATAGAAACGGGTCCACATATATTTAGTTGTTTACATTTTCATAAGTGTTGTAATGCTCACCATTTACATATGAATTGTGATTTACCTATATATATATACACACAACTAAAACTTATGTATTCTCACCAACATTCGTGTTGACAAACTCTATTTTTATACATGTTACAGGTTCAAGTATTTGATATATTCAAGATCAAAGATAGTTAGTTGACATTAGGATATTTATTCAAATTGCAAGTTATGATGTATTTACTTATTGAATTTGTGTACTTGTTTAAATGTTGATGAAGTTAAATAATTATTGTCGCTTTAATTAGTGTTTTTTGAGCTACTGTCCAATCAATACGTTACGCCCCGGCATGTTCCGCCTTTGGTCGGGGTGTGACACCTTGATTATTGTTTGTCATTATGATAGGTTGCTATTAGGTCATCTACTTTGTGTTTTTTACTATTTTATGATTGATTCGTGATTAGATCATATGAATAATAATTATTAATTAAATAACCTAAGTGTGCTGCTAACCTAAATCTGTAAAGTGCTAGGTTATTGATAGGTATTTGTTGATCAGGATTGCTAGATTTAGTTCTTCGTAAGGAGTCCGTCTAGGTTTGATTGGTTAACTTTGTCTATCGAATCAATTAAATATATTAAACTGCCTTTAATTTCCGCGCTGTAAGGTAGGATTTCGTATAAAGGAACTAAGTCATAAATAATTAGGTGACCGTAAACTGGTGTGCGTTAAAACTTATTAGAAACCCATAGGTGTCTCTTGAGAATGGTCAGGGGTCCTGTTCGGGTTTTCTCTTAGGTGTCTATTTTACGATTCCAGTCCATAACTAAATATTTTCCTGATTAATTAACAACTGAAATTTAGGGGGTTCTAGCCTAGGTATTTATCTCATCATGATTTGAATTAAGTCCAAGTTCTAAGTTTAGTCGTCTTTAGTGTTCTTAATTAGTTTAAAATTATTTTATTAGTAAAACCCCCTTAAACAAATAATAAATAAATAGTCGTGTCTGTAGTTGAGTCTAATTTAGGTAGTTTACGTAATTAAAAGAGTGTCGTGGGTTCGATATCCGGACTTACTTAGCTGTACTAGAGTCGACCGGTTCACCTGCCGGTTAGTAGTTTTAGTTTAGTTAAGAGTCTATAATTTATTACTTAGTGTCTAGATTAGCGTGTTTTTATTAGATTACTTTTAGCACATCACATTTCTAGATGAAAGAGGATATGAAGTCATATGGATTTGCCTTTTAGATAGGATTTGTTTTAATCGGGCTTGGATCAGATCCTTATTCTTTCAAACCCTCCGTTTCAAGTGGTAAAAGTGAAATAACTATGGGCGGGATTTTTATTTGGAGGCTTCTCCAGCTGACAAGTGTCCCATTTTTTGTGTTTTATTAGAATACTAGCTTTTGAACCCGTGTATTAAACGGGTTTTGTCAAATGATAAAGATAAATAAGGTCTGTTATTTCAGTTGTGAATCTCAAAATACTTGTGAATTAATTTAATGTAGACTTAATGGAAAAACAAACAGGGTTAACGAAAAGTACTAAAATAGCATTATTTTGGAAACAACAGGTGTTGATTTGCAAGAAATTTTAAAAAATGTACTAAAGTTGTGTAGTTGGTCAAACCTTAGGTATGAAAATGACACTTGATTCAATAATTAATATAATCCACATTATGTTATAACCCATTTGACAAAATAGTTTTGACCTATGACCCATGAATAGCTAGAATGAATGAGATGAGAGATTAGAAATTAGATGAAATGTGGGTTTGACACCTAAGGTTCAACATTTTCATTTATTATTATTGTAAGAGGAGGACGTATATTCTTGTGACTTGTGAGAGGGAAGGGTCCACCATTAAGGTCCGTTTGCATAGACACACTTGAGCTGGACAAATTTTCGCTATAATATGGTGAAATTTGGATTTGTTATGTTGCCACCTAATGTTCAAGCTTCGGGAAATGAAGCACGCTGTTGATGCTCTTATGTTTATGTTTTTAAGAGTTTAAGCCCTTTGATTTGATTACGGCATGCGGTATTTATACACTAGGGTGATTATCCAGCCATTATTTGCTGCCTATACGACTCATATAGGCTTATACGAGTCATGTGGGCCCAACCTTTTGTCATTTTGTGTCAGGCAAGTGTTTATTTGTGTTTCTGTGCCTCGTATTGCGCTATATCTATCTGTCGATAGTTCTTAGAGTTTGTTATTGTATTTCATGTGACTAATGAATTGCACGAAGGGAATAGGATCTATACGAGTCAGATAGTTCTTGAATGATGAACTAAACGACCCAAATAGAGTCTAACGAGCCGAATAACTATTGAATGAACTATACGATTTGTATAGTGTCTATCCGAGCCAAATACCTCATAAACTGCGAAAACCTAAAAACCAGTTGTTGATTATCATCAATAATGCGTAAAATAAGAGATTAAAATGTTAAATTGGTTGAAATATGATTATACTTACGGGGTGTATAGGCTCTCGTATAGGTTTGATATACTCTCAAGTTCTATACGAATTGTGAAGGCCTATACGAGTCGTATAGACTGTAAAAGGCTGTCACTCTGTTCTCTCCATACATATATCAGACATATAGTTTATACACCTATACGAGTTGTTAGACGTATATAGACACCATAGGGTGACGCGTGTATATAACATCCCACTATTTATTATTAATATTGTTATGTAGAACCTCTAAATTTAAACTCACCCAACAGCATTGATTTTCATAACGGACAACACCCATGAATTCAAAAACCCAAGCCATCAAATATCAAACAAACATTCTCCACTTACAAAAGGAATGAACTTCAAAACAATCTTTATTCTTAACCCACGTCACAAATGCTCCCTGAAGTCCTTGGTTCACTTCTGCATCAATGCTCCAAAACAAGATCATTCCGACCCGGGTTTTCCCTCCATGCCATCACCATCAAAATGGGTTTCCAATCAAATATCATAATATCCAATCACACCCTCAATATGTACGCCAAATGCGGCAAAATCAACCTTGCACGCCAAGTGTTCGATGAAATGCCCGAACGAAACCTCATAACTTGGTCCGCTATGATTTCGGGTTATGATCAGGCCGGGCGACCCTTATACGCGGTCGACCTGTTCTCCCGGATGAAACGTGACCAAGCGAACGAGTTTGTGTTCGCTAGTGCCATTAGCGCGTGCGCTAGCTTAATTGCGGTTAATGTAGGCAAACAAATTCACACATTGTCTGTTGTTTTAGGTTTTGCGGACGTTTCTTTTGTTTCGAACTCGCTTGTTTCATTTTACATGAAATGTGGACTGTCTAGTGATGCATTGTCGGTTTTTGTCACGAGTTTTGAACGGAACACGGTTGCGTATAACGCGATAATTACAGGGTTGGTTGAAAACAAACAAGGTTATAAAGCGTATGAGATGTTTAAACTTATGTGCAGACAAGGTCTCGTTCCAAATCGGTTTAGTTTAGTCCCACTTTTAACAGACTGTACCGACCCAAATGATATTCGCGTCGGGTCACAGTTGCATTGCCAAGCGGTCAAACTGAATCTTGACTCGATACCGTTTGTTGGGAACGTGCTAATTACAATGTACTCAAAGTTTAATATGATCAAAGACGCAGAAAACATTTTCTGGTTAATTAAGGAAAAAGATATGATTTCATGGAATACGTTTATTTCCGTGTGTTGTCATAATCTTGATCATGTTAAAGGTTTAAGTGTATTTAGAGAAATGATAAACACACGTTTAATTCCCGATGATTTCTCATACACGAGTGCACTAGCTGCGTGTTCGGGTCTCGCATCATCCGTTTTTGGTAGACAAATTCACGGGAATTTGATTAGAACGAGGTTAAGCTACGATACAGGTGTCGGTAACGCGCTTATTAACATGTATGCAAAATGCGGTTCGATAAAACATGCGGTTACTGTTTTTAACCAAATGGGGTTTCGTAATATTGTTTCGTGGAACACGCTCATGGCGGGCTTTGCGAACCATGGGTACGGGGAGCAGGTAGTTGACTTGTTTGACCAGATGAAGAAGTTAAAAGTTGAACCGGATTCGGTCACGTTTATCGCGCTTTTAACGGGTTTGAACCACACGGGACGTGTGGAAGAGGGGAGGCTTTACTTTAATGAGATGCAAGAAAGTTATGGGATTGTTCCGAGCGTTGACCATGTGGCTTGCATGGTTGACCTGCTCGGGCGGGCCCGGAGGGTTAAAGAGGCGGAAGAGTATATGGAAAGGTATTGTTTTGAACATGATCCGGTTGTTCTTGGGTGTTTATTGTCTGCGTGTCGGGTGCATGGTGATGTTGTTGTGGGAAAGCGTACAGCTGAGCGGTTTTTGAAGGTTCATAAAGTTTCTACTTCACCATACGTGTTGTTGTCGAATCTTTATGCTTCGGAGAGCATGTGGGATGACGTGGCAGAGGCGAGAAAATAGTTGAAAGATAGTTTAATGAAGAAGGAACCGGGACATAGCTTGATTGAGGTTAAAGGGGTTGTTGAGAAGTTTACTGTTGGAAGGATTTCTCATCCTAGAATTGAAGAGATTGTTGGTATGCTTCAAATTTTGAGTTTTGTAGAAGACGGGTTTTGACGTGTTTTTTAGCTAATTTATATTTATTTTACTCGTTTAACTTGTTAGAAATGTATAAATCACGAGGCGGATCAGTTCACTTACAGGTAAATGAATCAAAATGGTTACCTCTATAAGTAATCTTGTTTAACCTTGTAGCTTTTTCCTTTAATGAAAATATAAGTTTCAGAGGAATATTAATAATTGCTTGATGTTGTAACACCATAATTTGCATCTGCTGAATAGTTTAGCCATACTGTGTTCTTGGTTTATAAGGAGAGTTTAATTATGCATTCTCATAATCAAATTCCTTATAGCGGCATTACATAGGTCAGGGCGTAGGTTTGGGACGGGTTTTGGTCATCTGATAGTAAAATTGTATCCCGTACAGTGTACACTATCTGATACTTGTGCGGTATCAGAATTCAGATTACTCAATTATTGTTAGGTTCATGGGTTTTCTGTGGGTATCACGATCCCATTTACCGTTGGATTCCCATAAGTCCAAGCACGGTCTCAAAACTCTTTCCAAAAGCCGACTTGAAATATCTGATACTTTAAAAGATTGTTGACGTTGCGTTTTGGTTATGAGACACTTAAAAACACCTTGTTACAAAAGGCTGCGTCAACGTGGTTGATGCTCAATTGTTCAGTATGCATGTTCCGGGTAATGATAAGTTCTAGCATCAATCTATTCTCATGTAACAGCAAGTCACTACTGAAGCTTTAGTCATAGGGCCGGCCCATATGTTTTAGAGACTAAAGCTAGGGCTTTAGGCATGCAAATTTTTGAGGCTCAATTTAAAGAAAATATACAAAATGATATATCATGTATATAAAAGATTGAAGTTGATTTTGTTAGGAAAGAAGGATGCTCAAGTCTACTGGTTAAATGAGTGCCTTTAAAAAGGAATGAAACTGTTTTGGTTTTATATTAACTTATTTATCTAGCTTAAATGTCAAGAATCGTATTGAACAATGAGGATATCATATTGAATCAAAAGATTTGCAGGTAGTCTTTCATTATGTGTAAGTGTTTATATTCATAATGCGTTTGTATTATTAATTTAACTGATTTTCGTGGTATTGTTATTTTTCTTTTTCACATCTTCTCATAAGCATAGGGTAAAAGGTTTGATTTGTTTAAACCTGTCATTTTTTAAGCCAACCTGGCAAGTTAAAGAAGAACGGTTTGACTTAGAATTTCTGTCAAAACTAGACCGTGTACACCCTACTCATAGGAACACATTAATAATTTAATAATGTCATACCCGATCAAAGACAAATTATAAAACTTGTGAGCTCCTTAGAAGGAGATAGGTTCACAAGATAATGTTTCTTATGAGACAAGACACACTTGGTGGTCTTAGCGAGGGTGCGAAGCACCAGACGCGCTCGAGCGAAATGTGGCGCTTTGATGGCGCACTTCACACGCTCGTATAGCCGTAGCCACTTGAGAGCCGCCTTAGTATTTTTGGAAAGTAGAAGGACCAAAAAAATGAAAATTTTAAGTTTTGAAACCAATCGCGCTACACAACGGGCAAGAGATAAGTCCATCGCAATTCGAAATGAAGCTTCACAAAACTCGAGATTTGGCGATGTCATGCTACGCGACGGCTAAATCCTTTGGGCCATCGCGATACGCGATGACCGCGTTAAATAACTGGAGACTCGTGTCCCACCACGTGTGTCACACCCCAACCTAAGGCAGAAATGCCGGAGCGTGATCCGATTGCTCACAGCTCGAAGATACTATCATAATATAAATGTGGCAATATCTATTTAATTATTTTATTTCAAATGTGCACACAATATTCAAATACAACAAACAATTTATATATATATATATAACAAGTTAAATTCATGTTTGTCTTTAATAAACCTTAAGGTCTTTCTAAGTGTCCAAACTTTAAATCAAACAACCTACATATGCGTAGAAAACAGAGTTTGTCAACAACACATGTTGAGTGAGTTTACCACCAGTTTTGCAAAAAAATAATGTTAATATAATAAAAAAGAGAAATAAGCAAAACGTAATAAATGCAGTAAATGAATCAAACCATGAGCAAATAAGTTGTCGATTAAACCAATGCCAAGCGAATCGGGCGCCGGTAATCAACCATGAGCAAATAATAATAATAAGATCGTTGCCAAACGAATCGGGCGTTGGTCAATGAGAACCCTTCACAAGGGGATATGTCAAACGAATGCACATAAACAAGTAAGCGCATAACAAGTATATTTGATTAATCACACACAATTACACGTTTGCTATTTTTGATATATATATATATATATATATATATATATATATATGGGGTGGGATCTAGTGAAAACTCCTCTTAAAGAGAAAACTTTGAAATTACATATTTCCCTAAACCATGCTTAAAGAGCATTGTACATTTTACATTAAAAACTTGTATTTTGGGGAAATATGTAATTTACATAGTTTAGGAAGGGGAAATATGTAAAAATCCCTTATTCTTATATGTTGTTATTGGTTTAAAAAAAAAAACAGAAAAAGAAAAAGAAACCCTTGCCGGTAACCTCGTCGGTATTGTGCACATGTGTAATAGTGTGTATTGCATATATGCAAAAGTGTTTGTATTGCATAAAATATAACACTACTGCACATATTTGATACACACTATTGTATATATGCAATATAAGACTAATACACACATCGAATACACATTAGTATGTATGTGTAATACAACATTAACGCACATGTGCACCACATCGACTTTTATTTTATTATTATTATTATTTTTTCATATAATACAACACAATTACACATATACAATACACAAATATTGAATATATGCAATTAAACACTATTAAACTAAAAAATACATAGTAATACACATGTGTAATACAACAGTATCGCATAGTAATACGTATGTGCATTACAGCGGTTTTTTTTTTTCATTTTTTTCGAGCAAAAGGTAAGAAAATATAAGAATAATGGAAAAAACAGAAATTTGAAAATATTTTTTTATTTTTAATTAAAAATAATTCTTTAAGAGTTTTTAAGTTTTCTCTCTAAAGATAAGTTTTCTCTTGATCCTCTCCCTATATATATATATAGTATGATATACGCATATGCCCCCAAAACGTTTTAGAAAACTGAGTAAAATAGGGGAATGATAAAACTCACCTTAGATTAAAAGCAAGCGATTAATTATTAAGATACACGAACTAAAGATTAAGCGAGTCGTCCAATACGCGTCAAACGAGATTAATGATCAGAACCTGAAACTTTGAGATATGATAATATAAGTAAAAACAAACTTAATGTAGCTATAATCGATCCAAACGGACATCTAGAACTCTGGTTATGTTAAATTTAGGATTTAAGCGAGCAGGTACTGACCAGAATCCGAACAGAGAGTCGGAAGTCAGTTTTTGGTTAGTAGCCTTAAAATTTCTTTACGAGAATAAAAGTCTTCTGGACCAAATGTTGAATCCGACCAGAAGTATGAGAAAATGTCAAGTCAAACTTGTTGACTGTTTTGCCCTTTAATGGGTTTTAAGCGAATTGACCAGTCAACACCCTTCAACCACTGAAATTGATTGAAGCTTATTGACTAGGGAATGTATATGAATGATTCCTATGTTTACAACTTAACCAAAAAGTGAAAGGATTGATGAGAAACGGAAGTCAAAGGTCAGTGTATAAGCAAAGTCAACCGATTAAGCGTGTATCTTCAACAGTAAAGCAAAAACCGAATAAGATTGGTGATGAACAACAGGGATGACGGCTGGGAATTATGAATTAGAGTTTAGGGAAGATTTATGTCAGAGAATATATGATATGTTTATATAGGATATACTAAATCGAACTAAATATGGTAACTTACTCGTTTAAGAAACCGAATGGGCCTTTAATGATCAAATCAATATTATAACCAGTAAATTTCGTTCTTGATCAAGGTTAAGGAGTATGGACATGTATCTAAGCTATATTAGTTTTCTTGGGTCTTAAAACAATTGATTATTTTAAGGCCCCGATCCCTGTAGACTTACATTCGGGGTTGGATTTACTCATAAACTCAGTTTGATACAGCGGAAGCAAAATCAATTTGCAGCGGAAACTAAAAACTTTTTGCATAACAACTTCCTCCTCACTAATCTTCAATATGGAATTCCTCGTACGCGCCTCAAGCTTGCCACGTCATCACAATACCTGCATGCATACTAAAAGTCAGCTATATGCTGAGTGAGTTATAACGTTTCTTTATCTTTCACAACATACGATTTATAAGCAAATCACATATTTCATACATTTATATATGGCATAACGTTTATAATTCTTTATTTTCTTTCTCTATGTCTGTCTATCAATCATTTAATAACTATATTCTTATACGCTTACTCGTAACTGAGCCTCCTACTCTTACTCATAACCGAGCCTCCTATTCTTGCTTTTAACCGGGCCTCCTAACCATGCTCATAACTGTTGGTGCATAATGTCAGTAGTTCATAGTCTAGTGTCTGTAATCGAGTCTGTAATGTTTAATTATGTTTTGTATGTTTAAGCGAAGTTACTGACAAGTTCGCTTAACAGGCGAACTTGTTAGTCAAGCGAAGTTATGGACAACTTCGCCTGAACATGCCAGGCGAAGTTGTCGTGTATTTATATACCTAGCTTACGGCTTAGTGTTAAGTTCCAATTAGTTGTTCGTTTCAGTAGTTTATCAAGTTCATTGTAACGTGAGGACGAGAGTCTGTAATAGTGATATCGTATCACGTGTTTGAGTTATTATATAACGTGTGTTCGTTTCGTGTGTTCATGTGATTCGTGTTCTATACTCGTAACGATCTACGCAGGGATTCCGCACCTGAGTTGATCGAGATATCTCGTGCGATCCGTCCAGGGAACCTACAATTGGTATCAGAGCTTTTGCTCGATTGTGTGGTTCGGGATATTCACGCGGGTGTAGAAATCGTCCCGTTTCGACTATTCGCGGGACGTGTTTTCTGTGTTTTTGAGTCAATCTTACCTCCTACCATCGTATTCAAGCCTTTGCACCGTCAAAAACCTCGTAAAATCCAGATTTCAGATCTGCAAAAACGTCCGTGTTCATCAGGCGAAGTTGCCGTCAGGATACGTAGGGTTTCGGCGAAGATATAAGGTTAAGCGAAGTTATCCACAACTTCGCCTACCTTCTCAAGTTCGCCTAACTCAGCGAAGTTCTCTACAACTCCGCCTACCTCCTATGTTCGCTTACCTTAAGCGAAGTTAATCATCTGCGAAGTTCTTCAGCGAAGTTAATCTGCGGCGAAGTTAAGGCTTAAGCGAAGTTATCCGTAACTTCGCCTACAGTACTTTTCAGAAAATTTTTTGATTTTTTGATTTTTTTCGGGTTTCTTTGTTTTCGAGAAAGATGTCGTCAATTAACATCTCTGAGTTAGTAAAGATGGAAGTAGAAGCAGGGTCAGCTACTAAGGCCCCAAGGTTGCTGAAGGGAACCGATTTCGTTGCATGGAAGGATCGGTTCATACAATATGTCAAATACCAGGATGCGAAGATGTGGGTATGCATCCAGGATGGTTATATTCCACCAGTTATGGAGTATGAAGGTCGTGATCAAATCAAAAAGTATAGCAAAATGGAATAAGAAGAGAAAAAGATGTATGAGGCCGAGAGCAAGGCTCATGCTGCTATTACTATGGCTCTTCCACAAGAGATCCTTCATACGTTTAGAAAGTATACGTCAGCAAGAGAGCTTTGGGAAGCTCTTGAGAACAGATTTGAAGGGAATGTAGGAATCCGTGCTTCAAAGATAAAATTGCTCAAAACCCAGTTCTCAGTCTTCAAGTATTTGAAGAATGTATCTTTAGATGATATTATCAGTAGATATTATCATCTGATGACTGAATTGAGCAACTATTCAATTTCCTACCGAGAAGAAGAAATAGTTGAGAAGCTTCTAGATGCTCTCCCACCAAAATGGGAGATGTACACTGTGCTGATGAGGGAAGACAAAGACTTTCCCACATATGATCTAGAAACGGCAGTCAACAAGCTCAGAACCTTTAAGCTTAACATGGTCAGAAAAGAGACACCTATGGATCAGGTTCAAGATCCAGGTATGTATGGAGCTAAATTCAACACTAGCTCAGGATCGAAGACTGAATCTGCTGCCTACTACTCGAAGGGAGAGTCGGGCGCAAACTCATCACATGAGGGTCATGTGTCAGTCAACACAAATGGTGATGTTTGCTATGTAGCAGGTGGATCGAGTGGTTCTCAACCCCAGGTAAGCAAGAGTAGTTACTCTCCAAGTATTCCCAGCAACAACTACTCCAAGATGCATATGAGTGTCAAGTCTGCTAAAGAGCAGTTTGGTCTCTATGCTTCTTTTATTGCTTCCTATGAGAACTACATTCAAGGGAAGATTGTTGATCCAGCTGTGTTGGATGAAGACTATGACCAGATTGATGCTGATGATCTGGAGGAAATGGATTTGCAATGGCAGATGGCTATGATCGTAAGAAGAGTGAAGCGGTTTATGAGAAAGACCGGAAGAAAGTTTGTCGGTGGAAAGCCAGGGTTTGACAAGACGAAGGTGAGATGCTACAACTGTCAGCAAAACGGCCACTTTGCTAAGGAGTGCAGGAATGAGCGTGTAGAACGTGGTCAAGGAAAGTCTACACAGCATAATGAGGGTAGAAAAGATTATAGTGCCATGATGTCCAGAGAAGATGGTGAATACAACTGGAACCTGCATTCTAAAGAAACTTTTGAGCAGGCAAATTTGGCGAAGGTTGAAACTGAAGAAAGTGAGAAGGTTACCGGAGAAGAAAAAGCTTTCATGGCAGATGTTAAAGACCAGCTCTCCGAGGTATGTTCTAAACCTACATGTTCTAAATGTGAAAACTTGTCTGAGCAATTAGCAACTATAACCGATCAGTATGTTAGGTTGGATGCTGAATTTAAAACCCTAAAAGAAGATCATCATTTTACAAAAGCAAGAGAAAATAGCTATAAAGTCAAAATAAAAGCCTGTGAAAAAGATGTTAAAAGTCTAAAAACAAAACTTGCTGAAAAAATTGAAGTGATTGATTTAAGCTATGAAGTTTTGGAAGAAAAAACCAAACTAATTGCTGATAGAGAAAAACAGATTGCTAATCACCAGGTAAAAGTGGTGGAACTGAATAGAAAACTAGAGCAGTTCAGAAATTCCTCTGCTATTCTTGATCACCTTGTTAGTGATCAAGGTTCCTCTGCTAAGAGAGGAGGAATCGGTTATCATGAGGTTCCACCACCTTATAATCACAATTACACTTTTAACCCTAGTGTTCAGAAATCTGTTGACTTTGAGGTTGCTCAGACAGTACCAGTTAAAGTAACTTGTAAAGAACCAAATGTTAGTGGAGGCGAAACAAGTTCGCCTGTTTCAAGTGTTAAAATTTCTGATCCAAGTCCAGTCTCATCGAATTCGGATAAGTCATCCGAGTCTGGTAAGGCAAAAGAGGAGGTGGTATTACCAAATGGTGGAGAGAAAGATAAGACGAATAAAAAGAGTACTCCACTAAACCCGTACGTCCCACCATATGTGAGACGAACAGGCGGTAATAAAGCCTCGACATCTAAAACACCGGTTGATAAAAAGGTTGAGCATAGGTGTTGTTTTATGTGTAATCAATTAGGACATCTTGTTGCAGATTGCCCTCTGAAGCAGTGATTCAGAGGTGTGAGGCCTACTAAAACTGAGAATAAGCCTAATAGTAATTATCATACTGCTAAAAATGAAAACCATTCAAAATTCAAAAATGCGACTAATTCAGGTTTTCATAGAAACAAATCTCAGTTTTACACTGCTAATAACCAAACCACAAGCTATAATTCTTTCAATTCACAAAGGTTTGGAAGGCCTCACAATCAATCTTCAAGGAGATATCCTAATAGGACTTACAGGAATTATCCAGAGACTAACTTTGGAAAGCCAAAGTTTGGGATGTATAGATTCAAGACCAATTGGTCTTGGGTCCCTAAATTCTAATCTTTTGCTTTATTGTGCAGGAACAGTTGAACAGGGCTGCCAACAATCTTTGGGTTGTGGATAGCGGCTGTTCCCGGCACATGACGGGTAACAAATACTTGTTACACGATTTGAAACCTGTTCAAGGAGGGAGAGTGAGCTTTGCCGGTGAAAGTGGAGGCAAGATTACAGGAATGGGAACGGTGTCGAACGGAAAGATGACATTGGAGAAAGTTAACTTTGTGGAAGAATTGAAGCACAATCTGCTGAGTGTGTCGCAGATCTGTGATAAGGAGTACACCGTTCATTTTACAAAGAATGAGGCGATTGTGTTGCAACCGGTTTTCAGATACCAGAGGAGTGGATTGTGATGAAGGCTCCACGTGAAAAAAATACGTATATTATGGATATGAGGTCGACTGAAATGGCCACGGAAGAATCATGCCTTATGACAAAAGCGAGCGAATCGGAGTCGGAATTGTGGCATAGGAGAATGGGGCACATTCATCTTCGGAAGATGAACCACATTGTCAAGAATGGACTTGTGCTGGGCGTTCCCTTGAAAAGTTTCAATTTTGAAGACAAATGTCTACCGTGCAAGAAGGGAAAGCAGCACAAGAAATCCCATCTTACCAAGAAAGTCAATTCAATTGTCAGTACCCTAGAATTGCTTCACATGGATCTCTTCGGTCCCGTGAATGCAAAAAGTCTGGGAGGTACTTCTTATTGCTTGGTGATCACTGATGATTACTCACGATATTCGTGGGTATATTTCCTGAAATCAAAAGATGAAACGGCTCAGATGGTGAAGAATTTGATTACCAAAGTTGAGAACGTTATGGATAAAAGGGTTAAGTTCATCAGGAGTGACAATGGAACGGAGTTCAAGAATTTTGAGATGGAGATCTTCTGCCTTCAGAAAGGGATCGAACACCAATACAGCGCTCCGTATACACCGCAACAGAATGGAGTGGCTGAAAGGAAGAACAGAACATTAATTGAAGGAGCCAGAACTATGCTAGCTGATTCAAAGCTTCCTGTGGTGTTCTGGGCTGAAGCTGTTGCTACAGCCTGCTATATCCTCAATAGAGTCTTGACGGTTAAACGACTTAATAAAACGTGTTATGAGCTTATGCATGGGAGGAAGCCCAACTTGAGTGGTCTTGAACCATTCGGGTCCCCTTGTTCGATTTTAAAGACAAATTCTAAATTTGGTGAAGTAGCCGATGAAGGAATCTTAGTCGGTTATGTTGTTGGGACACCCAACAGACGTGTCTTTAATACATCGACCAGCAAGGTTGAGGTGGTGTGTAACACCGATATCACAAGTTACCAACCACCAAAACCAAGCAACGGACATGCTGAGTTTTTCGACTATGTTAAACTTTTTAAGTATTTTAACATACCGTATTTGGATATTGCTGAAGAAGAAGAGAGAGTTGCTACGAAGATGATCCTTGACGAGGAAGAAAATCTATTGCAAAGACAGCTGATCGATAAATGTCAACCTTCCTCATCAAATGCTATCGATACCCCTGCTGCCTCGACTGAAGAAGAATTTTTCAATCCGTTTCACTCTCAGCATGAAACAACCATTGACGAGCTCTCTTCTAACTTGGAAGACAATTTGCATGTCGGTTCTGTTCCGACCACGAGAATTCATAAAGATCACCCTTTGGAGAATGTGATTGGTGATGTGTCCTCCGGTGTACAAACAAGACGTAGCTTGAATGAGCACACCTGTGTTTACACAAGCATCAAGGAGACAGGCATAATCAACGAATGCTTGTACACCTGCTTTATCAGCCAGATTGAACCGAAGAATTAAAAAAATGGCTCTCAAGGACAGCTCGTGGGTCGAAGCTATGCAAGAAGAATTGGCTCAATTCAAGAAAATGGAAGTTTGGACTTTGGTTGAAAAACCGAAGCATGTGCATGCGATAGGCACAAAATGGGTTTTTAAGTGCAAGAGAGATGAGAAAGGGATTATTATAAGGAACAAGGCGAGGTTAGTCGTTAAAGGTTTTAATCAACAAGAGGGGATTGATTATAATGAAGTGTTCGCTCCTGTGGCAAGATTGGAAGCCATTAGATTGTTTTTGGCGTTTGCTGCTTATAAGAAGATGAAGGTATTTCAGTTGGATGTGAAAAGTGCGTTTCTGAATGGGAAAGTTGATGAGGTAGTGTATGTTGAGCAACCTCCGGGTTTTCCTGACCCAGACTTTCTAGACCACGTGTACAAGTTAAGCAAGGCTTTGTATGGACTTCATCAGGCACCTCGTGCCTGGTACTCAACTTTATCAGATTACTTGCTTGAAAATGGGTTTGAAAGAGGGAAGATTGATAGCACGTTGTTCTTCAAGAGAGAAGGAAGCGACTTCCTGCTGGTGCAAGTCTATGTGGATGACATTATTTTTGCAGCATCAAAAGTCTCCATGTGTCAGGAGTTTGAGTCTGTCATGAAGAAAAGGTTTGAAATGAGTGCTATGGGTGAACTAACTTTCTTTTTAGGATTGCAGGTTGATCAGAAGAAGGATGGGATGTTCATTCATCAGACCAAGTATGTCCATGATGTGCTCAAACGCTTCAAGATGGAGGACAGCACTCCATTCGATACTCCAGTCTGCGTCAATCACAAATTGGGTGCTGATTCAGACAACGATGCAGACGTGGACTCAACCTAATATCGGGTACCACAACCCCAGCTTCGGCTTGCCCTTGATCCAACCTTGGAAAATGATAGATATACTGATTCTGTGTGCTTAACTAGTGAAGTTATTAGGCTTAAAAGACTTTAGGACAGTCATTGTATGTCATGGTAGCTTTTTATGGTGCGTAAAAGTAGATGTGATACAAACTAAATCTACTCGATTTTGCGTGGAAACTCCTTAAGAGTTTTGCATGTCTTCATATATATCTTTCCGAATGATAGGCAGAAAAGCGATTACCTAGTCATACACGAGCCCATAAATGTTCTGATTCCCGCAAAGATAGTGTGTGAAGAAACTGCAGTGATCCAGATTCGGGACTTGCAGTTGTTTACTACTCTGAAGTCTATGTAAATGTTTATCATAAAAAAAAAAAAAAAAATTAGGAGTTATTGAAACATTCTATAGCTGATAATGTCAAGACTTCTCAATCATGGAGTAAGAAAGAGAACGGGAATCAGATGAAGAGTACTTACAAACTTAATCAGACACTATGGGTCGAGGTCAATTCGGGGTGACTTGGGGAAAGCCAAATACGCTTTGAGAATAGATAGGAGGCATCATAATCTCTGAGTTGTTGCTCACTTAAATTTTGAGGCATAATTGAACCTAACTCGTATCACAGAAACGATGAAAACCATCTTAAGTTATTTACCTGCTTACAACCTGTTTCTTTATGTCATAATACAGCTAAACACGGATCTATGTGACAGTCACGTAATTAGTATGATTCCTGTTCGGATCTTCTCTAAAACATAGTAGTCCCTATCGAGACTGAAATTTGATCCCTTGTACTTTAATTTTTAAAAGTTTTTAGTACTTAGGTAGTTTTATGATTTTATATCTGGTTACTTGGACTTGATCGTGTCATTTAATTCTTAAAGGGAAGTTTTTAAAAATTAATTGAAAAATGTTCAAATTATAAGGTTTGATTTTGTAAATATAGGCGAAGTTGTTAAACAGGCGAACTTGTGAATAACTTCGCCTAGGCGAAGTTAACCGTAACTTCGCCTGTGTAACTCCGCCCCTATATAAAGAATACTTAAGGTCATTCGTTCAGTATTTTCAATATCAGCGAACTTATACTCTCAGATTAATCAGCGAACTTATCGATCTTGTCTTTCGATCTTCTTTGTTATCTTTCTTCGATTTCAAACCGATTTAAAGGTTGGTTGGGTCATTATATCGTATAATCGATGTTCATGTTGTTAATCCTAGGTTGTTTCGACACCCGGTTAGTGACCTCGGACGTCGGACTTTTGAACACGATTTCAAAAACTTGTCTTTACGTGGTCATGAACAAAACGATCGTGCAGATACTCTTAATATCATGTGTTTTAGACTCCTCAATCGTCAAAATTGACCGAAACATCAGATTTTTCGATTTTGAATCGATCTTACTGTTGTCGTTTCAGATTCAGGCGAACTTAAGGTTTGGGCGAAGTTATCCGTAACTTCGCCTGAGGCTTAAATTCGCCTGAGGCGATGTTGTGGTGAGGCGAAGTTAACATTACTTCGCCTGGACCTTTTAACTTATTAGTTATCAGACGAACTTAAAGATGAAGCGAAGTTGTTCCCAACTTCGTCCCAACTTTAACTTCGCCTATACAGATTTTATCACAACTTCGCTCATGGTAACAAGCGAACTTGTGTTATGCCTTAACGTTTATCTAACTTGGTTCGTTTGTTGCAGATATGGCTGCAGTAGCAGGTGCTGGAGGTGCTGGAGGAGATGACGAAGATAATCAGAGGCAATTCTTCCCGGGTCACAATATGTATATCACCTTAGACCCGGAAGCGAACGGAGTTGAAGATTACCGCGAGATAATCACTTTCCTCCTTCGCTCGAGGATATTCCATGCAATCACTACGACTCTGCCGATTTCCTTACCCAATATTGAGGATTTTTGGCAGACAGTGGAATACGATTGCCGCGTTGAGCCCCCGGTTATGCGAGCAACCGTCAACAATCAAGAAGTTCAGTTCTCTTCTGAACAAATACGGGTGGCTTTATCTTTTGGAGAGGAGACTAGGGATGACCCTACAGAGTTTGTTGCTCCGTTCCGCGATGGAGCATTTCTACGAATGGGCTATTCTGGTCCATTGGGCGATACACAACGGAGGAAGGGTTTCCTACTTGATCAGTGGCGCTTCCTCATGCACGTAATGATTGTCTGCATGTCTGGGAGGAAGGCGGGCACTGATGGTATGGGTGCGTCCATGTAGTCAGCAATGACTGCTCTGACTTATAACAAACGTTATAGCTTTAGTCAGATGGTCTTTTATGAGATCGATAGACAGAGGAGAGCGATGGCTCGTGATAGGTTCATCATGTATCCAAGATTCATTCAGATGATCTTGAATCATGTTGCTCCCACGTTGCCTCAACGACGTCCAATAAGGTACGTGGAGAGTGTGAGCAAACGTATCTTCGCTCAATGCCGAACATCCAGCGCGAGGAGCAAGCCTGAACTGCGTCCAAGGCATACTCCACTCTTTGGGTACTTAATAAACCCGGGGTATGTGCCAGCTCGTGGGGATGAGTTCAGAGACCCGGCACCACAAAAGGCAGGAGCATCTCAAGCTATACCTGCTGCTCCTGTTGTGTCACCGGAGGAGGAAGTGGACCTTGATGCAGAATTCGGAGGTCAAGGATTCTTCGATATGGATCGGGTGGATCCAGAGGAGAACGTTCAGATCCCAGGTGACCGTGTCTCGACTGTGCGTGTTACTAGAGCAGCTACGACGGTGGCTGACTCAGATCTTGATGATGTTATGGATGAGGCGAGAAGGATGTTGGTGACTCAAGAGAGGACGTTTGGATAGAGAAAGAGGACAGCTGATGATAGTGAGTCAGAAGAAGAAGAGGATATTCACAAGTTGATTAGACGTTCAAGACGGGAAAGGACAGATGCAGGTATGGGAGCTGGAGAGACTTCAAGAGTTGTACGTTTCGCTCCGCCCGCACTGTCAGGTATGTCGATTGTTCCTACATCACTACAGGTCACAAGTTTAAGCGCCGCGGATGTTCCCGTGGTGGCTACATCATCAGCTTTCGGCATTCCATCTACTACTTTCCAGAGGACGACTCCGGAGATTGTGTCTTTACCACCTCCAACGCTTACTCCTTCAGAAGTGGTTGCACAATTTGTAGAGTCCACAGTCGTTGCAACTGCAGGGTTGTCGGTCACGATACCACCTGCGGTTACGTCCACAGCTGCTTCTGATGTCCCGGTTTCATTCGAAATCCCTGCTGAGTATACTCAAGACACATCTCACATGAGGTTTGATTTCGATGCAACCCTCTCAGACTCGGAGAGAATAGCTGCACTTGAGCGGGTCGTGGCAGAACAATCAAGGGTGAATCTTGTCCAGACCCAGGCTATTCAACGCCTAGTAGCAGAAAATCAACTACAGTCGTCCCTCCTGGTTGAACATGGGAGAATTATAGATGCTATGAAGGAGTTCTTGGCATCTCAGGGGGAGACAGGCTGTAAAGGCGACGAGTTAAGGACAAAGAAGAGATATGATAGAGACGATGATCCCAATGCATCGAAAGGTGTAGGTGGTGAGTTGCCAAGAACTACTCAAGCTCTTGGGACTTCCACAGCTCAGGGGGAGTCTGCAGGTGCGGCTGGCAGTTCTGGTGGTGATGAAGTGGTGATGGTTGATGATGAAGAAATGGGAGATGATGTGATTAATGCTTTGAAAGAATTAGATGATGATATGTTTAGTGATGATGTGTTGTTTGATGATGATGTATTGCCAGTCGAAGAGATTGAAAAGATTGGTGCTCAGATTGTGATTGAAGAAGATGTTGAAGAAGGTGAAATAGTAGAAGAGAATGTGGAGCATGACATTCCAGGTGTGGAGAAAGCAGATATGGGTAATGAGACAGTAATCGATGAGACTGAATGGGAAGAGCAGCCTAGGTGGAAGGAAGGCTATGCTCAGTGGTTCGTCAAAACGAAGAAACCGGCGGTCCCTACAATGTTTAAGAAGAGTTACAATATTAAAGGCTATGCTGAAGCGAAGAAAGGGATTATTTGCTGGATCTATGATGAGCAGTTGAAGCTCTTTGTGATTAAACGGTATGACGGCGTTCAGTATTTTAAAAGAATGTTAAGGTCGTTGAATACACTGCCGGAATGTGAAGTGAAAGACTTAGCCAGATTGGGGTTAATCAATCGGAGTGACGATAATATGGCTAGAGTTATTGGGAAAATTGTATGGAGAGAGAGTATAAAAGAGAAGAAGTTTGAGCTGTTGAAACCGCAGAAGGGAAAACTTGTTGAAGACAAGGATAGAGGTTTGAGAGCTGATGGAAAACCTTGGATGGTCATGAAGTATAAACCGATCCGGTGTTTGAAAGAAGTACCGATGAAGCTTATGCCCAAGGATGTGCTTAAAGACCTAAAGTGGTGGTTTGTGGATTGTGAGACAGCAGAGGCAGTGATGGAAGACGAGGATGAACAAGAGCTCCTAAGAGTTTACGATCCGATGCATTTGGTAAACTTATCGCAAGCTGATCTGCAGGTGCTCAATGAGAAGAAAATCTTTTATATTCCTGCTTGGAAGGACGAAGCGAGGAAGTATCAGAGAGTTGTGTCAGTTTGTGTTAGAGAAGGAGTGCATGCGTGAAGATACAAGGTTGAAGATTACAAGACAAGTGCTTAAAGATCAAGATATGAAGCTACTGCCAAGGGGGAGTCTGTTGGTGCATAATGTCAGTAGTTCATAGTCTAATGTCTGTAATCGAGTCTGTAATGTTTAATTATATTTTGTATGTTTAAGCGAAGTTACTGACAAGTTCGCTTAACAGGCGAACTTGTTAATCAAGCGAAGTTATGGACAATTCGCCTGAACATGCCAGGCGAAGTTGTCGTGTATTTATATACCTAGCTTACGGCTTAGTGTTAAGTTCCAATTAGTTGTTCGTTTCAGTAGTTTATCAAGTTCATTGTAACGTGAGGACGAGAGTCTGTAATAGTGATATCGTATCACGTGTTTGAGTTATTATATAACGTGTGTTCGTTTCGTGTGTTCGTGTGATTCGTGTTCTATACTCGTAACGATCTACGCAGGGATTCCGCACCTTAGTTGATCGAGATATCTCGTGCGATCCGTCCAGGGAACCTACAATAACCGAGCCTCCTATCCTTGCTCATAACCAAGCCACCTACCCTTGCTCATAACCGAGCCTCCTACCCTTGCTCATAACCGAGCCTGCATTGTTCATAACCGAGCCTTCTATCCTTGCTCATAACCGAGGCTGCATTGCTTATAACCGAGCCTTCTATCCTTGCTCATAACCGAGCCTTCTATCCTTGCTCATAACCGAGACTTCCTTGCTCATGACCGAGCTAGAGGGATTTGCCATCCTAACTTATTGCGCATGCATGAGGCCCGAAGGCTCTACGCATGAACCTATACACATTCTTCTATACATAGCATCCATACTTATTGATGTTCATCTAACATTCTTAGCAAGCATAGTAGGATCTGTTCCTTAACTCTTTCTATTCTAGCTGTCATTCAAACATTCAAATACATATATTAATAAATTAATTTATAAACTCGTTCTTACAAGATATATGTCATTAACTAAAGTCACATATATCTATTCTTTCACATACGAGTATGCATACAGCCCCAAAAACCTTTAAAGGAAAAAGGGGGCTAGAACTCACCTGTAGTCGATTCCTCTCTGAATTAATAGTAATTCCTTTCTTCCACCGTGCTCGACTAACTGCTAATAATACACACGTATTAATCTCTATATTTTCTTCATTACTTATTTGATTAAGTTAACGGGGTTAATTTTTAAGTTAACCGAACCGACATATAACCTTCTTGAACTGTTCATATTAATTTAATATACTTAACCTTATTTATTGTTATTATATATTTATATGATATTCACTTCATTATTATTAACTCACGTTCCCAATGCGTTTACAAGTTTATGAGTTAACATCCTTAAGCGGGTTCGGGTTCGTGTCGGGTCTACACCTAACTTCATTAAAGATTTCACTTCTTTAACGGGTGGGTTCATATTTAACTTCCATTCCTTTGTTTGAGGCGGGTCATGGGTTGTTCAACGAGTCGGGTCTCGGGTTCGGGTTTTTCTTAAGTTTAGCATCCAAGTATTATCTTTATTATTATTTTATTATTATTAACTAAAAAAGTCTTATTATTATTATTATTATTGTTATTATTATTATTATTATTATTATTATGATAATATAAACTATCACCACCCCCCTATCTACATAACCCTAGCGGCCCCCCCACCCCCACTCTTCTTCCTTCTTTCCTCTCACCCGCAACCGCCGCCACCTTCCTTCATTCCTTCATATCCGGTGATGGGGAACAAGAGTCAAGGGTGGCCCTCAATTAATTCACACATTGTAACATATAAGAAAAACCCATATTTATTTCGGCCTAAAGTTGTCAACTTTGAAAATTGAAGGATTAAAATAATCTCAAAATCAAGTAATGGGAAAATGAGATAAGAAAAAAATTAAGCATCTTATGTTTAAGGAAGTAGGACAATCCATCCCACATGGAAAGATGGAAGAAAAGGGAAGCATTCCCCATGGGTATAAATACGGAATAGAATTTTCATCAAACATGGAAACAAACAAAGAAATGGAAGCTCTTAATAAGGAAGCAAGTTTCCATAGAAATGTTTTAATGTGACTAACCACTCTCCATAGTCCTAGCGGAGAGTGCGAAGCACCCGATGCGCATGCGCACGGACTAGGACTCGGACTCGGGCGATGGGCGTAATGTGGCGTTTTGATGGCGCACTTGGCACTTCGCATCGCCGTGAGCCGCATAAGGGCCGCTTTGGTATTTTTGGATAGTACAAGGAGTGAAAATGGAAATTTAAAACTTGCATCTTCGCCGCATAAGGGCTGCTTTGGTATTTTTGGATTGTACAAGGAGTGAAAATGGAAATTTGAAACTTGTATCTTCGCGATACGCGAAGTTGCAAAGAAGGCATCTTCGCGATATGCGAAAGACAAAAGACTTGAACCGACCTTGAAGCATTTTCGTGATACGCAAAGTTTCAGGTCAGGCATCTTCGTGATACGCGAAGTTGCATCTCTGCATGCATGACACATGGAGACACGTGGCAGCTCCTGGTGACACGTGGCAACCCTACTGCTGACTCAGCAAAACTAGTGCATCTTCGTGATACGCAAAGCAGCTTTGCGATACGCGAAGTTGCAACATTACAGCTATAAATAGAACGGTGTTCGGCACATTCCAACTCACACCAACCACTTCACTTTTCACACGTATTTCATCGTTTTGCGTGCCAACCTCGAAAGGCGTACCAACCTCGTGAAGCGTGCCAAGCTCCGAAGCTCTGACGGTTTGAGCGATAATACGCGATATAGAGTAGAAGTGCCGCTCGATAAATCATAGGCATTTAACTCCAAATACCCGTACGAGGTAGGGGTTCTGATTAAGTTATAATTTTATTATTATAAAAGCTTAGACCATAGTCGGGGGTATAGCCCGAACCTTGATTACTGATAAGCATAATATAACTTTTCATAAGTAAGGGTTATTGTTAAATAGTATTTCTTAATGATTAATCCAATAAACAAGTTTGTATTGCTAAAAAAATTTAGAAAATTTCATAAGCAAGCGATTCAAAAAGGGGTAGCGGCGCAGCTTGTTGCCCGCTTGCCTTCTGTTTCGATGTAATCCAATAAACAAGTTTGTATTGCTAAGAAATTTAGAAACATTAAGAAATATACTATTCATTTACACAGATTATAGTTAAAGTAATGTTTCTTCTTAAAGAAGAAACCTGGTATAAATGTTTCTTCCTGAAGAAGAAACATGATATATAATTAATAAATAAATAAAGGGACTAAATGTCCACATGTTTTATACAAACAAATTATCAAGGTTACAGCTATACAAAACAGACTACGAGGTCTGAAGCTAAATCGTAGATCTTGATATTTATACAAATGTTATTCTCGTACTATAGGACCGAGATAACAATAAATCAATCAATCAGAAAGCTAAAAACAGAAACATGAATCAGTAACATAAACCGATTTACAGACAGGGATCAGTAACAGAAACTGATTAATATACAGGAATCAGTGTCAGAAACTGATTTACAATCATACAAGGTGAATACGCCCCAACCTTTTACAACTCTTTTAGAGTCTGAACTGTTTATATATGATTTACGATTCCTTAAAACTTTGTGTAACAATAATAAGAAACGGGCATACTTAAATTAAGAGTATACATGTGTCTAGATCCATACATACATGGTGACTCGGAATTCCCTGAGGCCATGCATATCATCAAACATGCCTCTGGTAGTCTACGGGACTGATCAGAGAAATGATATTGTGTATATGATTAATTGTACATGTATTTAGGGTAATTGTAACCCAATTGAGTTGGGTGCCTAATGAGTATTGTCACAAAGGTATTATTATTGTTTACACACTGGTATTATTGAGTCAGCGTCATTCACCGGCTGTGTGCTGACGTATTTTTCCCCACATTTCAGGGAACTGTAAAGAACAGAACTGACAGGTAAGACTGATAGAAGATTGGAGACATAGTCATTAGAGGTGATCTGATGGCTCAGATATTTTATTCAGAATATTATAAAGAATGATATTTTCAAAAGATATGTATTTAAATTATCAAACGGGTATTCAACTCCCGAGATTTCAATATAATAATATTTTATCTGAAAATTCTTCCGCTGATATTTTACAATATCCAAACGGGTATTCTAACCCGACTATAAATGAATAATATGTTTTAAAGACTTCCGCTAATAACCCGCAACTCTGATATAATTTCAAAACCAGATGCCAACTAACGAGTGTCGCACCCATGCCCTATGTCGGGGCGTGACACACAGGGTCGCACACAGGTTGAATCGCACAACATTCAAGTCACGTGAATGGTTTCACAGATTTGCTTCGCACGAATGGTTTCACTGATTCGCTTTGCGCGAATGATTTCACATATTCGCTTCGCATCAACTCCAATCGCATGGGTTTTGAGTCGCATCGGAGTTATTATTCGAGTCGCATGGAGTGCGACTTAACCCAACCGGGTTTGCTCTCTTCGATCCCCTTATTCGTGTCGATTCTCCCTTGGCCCCAGGTTGTTTGTTCCCGTTGAGTTCCTACACTTAGGGTCAAGCTGCCCGGGAAAATGGATCATAGATTCCCGTGAGTCGGGTCCGTCTTTGCTCAGATCCGCATAAGATTCAAGCCAGATCCGCCTTATGTACTTCGAACCTGTTGAGCTGTATTACCTTTCTGCCACTGGACTCAATTTTAGGGTTGGGTTTCCCCTTTTGGTTCACACGATTCCTTTCCTCTTCCTTTGAGTCCAGTAACCGGGGACTCGAACATACTTAATCTTTATATGTATTCACTCGCCAATTTGTTCAAACGAACTCTAACCCAATTTCCATGGTTTAAGAACGATCCATTAGTGTCGGTTTACTCGGTTCACTTAGAGTTCATTTAGGTCAAATTGTCCGGTTCGTTTTGTGTTCAACTTTCAAGAATTCAATTGTTCATTTATGATTATCTTAAACGAAATGAAAATGAAACGAAAAGGATATTTTATTTATCTTAAAACATAACGTTTACCTTTAAATGTGATTGCACTAGATCTTGAATGGACAAAAGGATGGAATGGGTGTACAGGGGGATTTGTGTGTGTTTGGGTGTGTGGGTGATGATTGGGGAATGATGGTAAAATGATAAGGATAAGGTTGAAATTAGGGTTTAAGGGTTTAAATAGGCAAAGCCCAAAGGCTTTAGGCCTAAATCACTCTCAAGTCCATTAATCAGTCTTAGCGAATTAGGTATACTTATTACCTAGGATTTGACTAGAAATAAGGAAATTGCTGAAAACATTGGTATTCAGTACCATCTGATATAATCACTAAATGATTAAATATGACACGGATAGGATTTAATCCTACACGGGTATTAATTCAAACAAAATAGGTACTTAACTAAAGAAATATTGTCCACTCCATGAGATGGATCGGAGTCAAACCAAGTTATGGAATCACAAGGTTATTGGAACAAATCTTAGGGAATATAATACTAAATTCCTTGAATATTGCCGATTGGTTCCACATCTAGTTACTCCGGAATATAATAAGATCACACGGTATATATATGGATTACCAAGAGAAATAAGAGACTTGGTAGGAGCTAATATGACGCAAACAATTGAGTCGGCCATGGAAGTAGCCGGATACTTGATAAACAGTATGATAAGAAACCAAGAGGAAGAAACGAAAGAAGAAAAAGAAACCAAGAAACCGACAGATTTTAAGAAGATAGAGAAAGAAGGAAATACTTCAAAATGCACTTGTAAAACTTGTGAAAGAAAACATTCTGGAAAATGTCGACGAGAAGGCATAGATAAGTGTGCATACTGCAATAGAGAAGGGCACACAATGCAGGAATGCAGGAAGAAACAAGGAGAATGTTTCATATGTGGAGAAACAGGCCACTTCAAAACAAATTGCCCGAAAAGAAAAGTTAATCAAGACTGACACTAATGTCAGAAGAAATCATAAATATCTGACAACGAATAACATAGTTAATTTCTGTACATTAGTTGTAATTCGTTCTGAAAACGAGAAACTTTGTAAACTGAAAAAGGGTATTTAATTCCCTCTGTTCTAAATAAAATATTAGCATACAGATCTTGTCAATACACAAGAATGCTCATATTCAATATCTCTAACAGAAAAGACAAACGAGTGTATGAATTTAAAGCTGAAGTTCAAAACTGATAATATGCTGATTTGATTTATCATCTGACAGATTCATCTAGTTGGATGAACTATCTTTATTAGACCAACACATGCCATATCAAACATCATATGTAACTATAAAACGACTATTAAACTCTATTAAGGTTAGTTAAAACCTAAGAGTCTGTTGAACTGAAAAAGATTAAAAATCTGCTGATCAGACCAAGAGTCTGCTGAACTAAAACAAACATAAAAATCTGTTGATCAGACCACGAGTCTGCTGACACAAATCTGCTGAACCGAAACAAACTTAAAGTCAGCTTATTAATTGTAAGGCCCCGAACCCCGGGAACCACACAACTGGTATTCATTCCAAAACACTCGTAAAAATATTTGAACTTAAAAACAATTCTTTGCATTAAAATAGCATTACAGAGTATAATTCGACGGAAAACGTAAATAGATGAATAAGTTCCCAAAATCAAAATTTATTTATAACTTTTAAAAGTCTTTTGAAATAAAAGGTTCATAAGTAATTCTTCATTCCAGTATGCCCTTCACCGTCCAAGTAGCTCCGTGCACATCCAAGCGATAAGGCTTCCTCTTCCTAACCTGAAACTCACACTAACATGCACACAAAGTCAGCTTAAGCTGAGTGAGTTCAAGTTTTAAATAAGTAGCAAAATTTTTAATAATCATTCCAACGGTTTTAAAAACGGTAAACGGAAATACATCGGTTAGGTTACCACATTCAATAAATAGTCATTCTTACGTATGAGCATCTCTATACGTGCATTCCTATATATATATATATATATATATATATATATATATATATATATATATATATATATATATAACATTCAATAATAACATTCAGGGCCGAGAAAACGTACAACCCAAACACGTAACATTCGGCGCATGCAAACACAAAGTAGGCACACGCAACATTCAGTAGTCGAGACGACTACAACATTCGCCAAATATTGGCCATTCTAAATATATAAAATCATACATATACATACACATTCTATAACATTCCAAGGCCTACCGATACTAGCAAGCCTATGTAAAACCATTCAAAACATTTCATCAAGTAAGAAAAACACTTAGGTGTGCATGCTAGCCCAAAACTTAAAAAGAGTTAAACGGGGCATCAAGAACTTACCTGAAATTAATCGAACACCTGCAACAAGCTAGGAAAATCCCTAAGTGCACAATTTAAAGCAAGGGCCTGTAAATTATACACAACATGTTACTAAACTAGACCATAAGAACACTCTTGCCTAATGGGCCGTTCAAGCCCAACATTATGGCCCAAGGCCCAACACTTGGCCCAAGGCCCAACAACTTGGCCCAACGCCCAACACTTGGCCCAAGGCCTAACAAATTGGCCCATGGCCCAACAAGTTGGCCCAAGGCCCAACACTTGGCCCAAGGCCCAACAACTTGGCCCAAGGCCCAACACTTGGCCCAAGGCCCAAGGGTAATGAAATCGGGTCGAATAGGCGTGTAATAAACCTTAAATCCATTTGTTAAACGAATCAGCCCCAAATGGACCCAATTCCATTTTAAATCTTTTCATTCATCAAGATTATGTCACCCAAGTTGATAGGGTTGACGGTTCCTTTTTACAACTCTTACTTTAACATATAAACGAAAATTCGCGCACCGCCGAATATGCAAGACTACTACAACTATAGGATAAAAGCGTACTGAGGGAAAGGATTCTGAATATCACTGATGACACGAGATATCAAGATATGCAAAGATAGCATATCATTGAAAAGAAATCTCTGAGAAATACTGTTAATGGAATAATCAACAAAGATTGATCAAAAAGTCAAAGGAACTCGAGAATGTTTAAGAGGCATGATTGTATAGCATATCAGACATGATTGCTCAAAAGTACAAAGGTACTGTTATGACGTAAGAAAAACAAACGATAAGAATCAAGAGATGGAATTGATTCGACAGATCAAATCCAAGAAGCAATAAAGCTAACATTAGTAGATGTTTAGAATACAAAAGGTAAGGTAAGTAATTAAGCACAACTGGCCACGGCGCTTAGCAATTTACAATTACTTATGATAGTCTGAACTATTAACTAAGTGAGATGTAAAGTTAGCAACAGGTCTAAAAATTTTTCTGCAATGACAGTTAAACGTATGAATCAGATTAGATAGAATCTATTCCTGAATTAACAAAGTAAGAACATCCAAACCTAAGACAAGCGAATCTCGAGGACGAGATTCATTCCAAGGTGGGGAGGATGTATCATCTAGGAAAAACCCACATTTATTTTGGACTAAAGTTGTCAATTTTGAAAGTTGAAGAATTAAAATAACCTCAAAATCAAGTAATGGGAAAAATGAGATAAGAAAAAAATTATGCATCTTATGTTTAAGGAAGTAGGAAAATCCATCCCACATGGAAAGATGGAAGAAAAGGGAAGCATTCCCCATGGGTATCAATAAGGAATGGAATTTTATCCCACATGGAAACAAACAAAGAAATGGAAGCTCTTAATAAGGAAGCAAGTTTCCATAGAAATGTTTTAATGTGGCTAACCACTCTCCATAGTCCTAGCGGAGAGTGCGAAGCACCCGATGCGCATGCGCACGGACTAGGACTCGGACTCGGGCGATGGGCGTAATGTGGCGTTTTGATGGCGCACTTGGCACTTCGCATCACCGTGAGCCGCATAAGGGCCGCTTTGGTATTTTTGGATAGTACAAGGAGTGAAAATGGAAATTTGAAACTTGTATCTTCGCGATAAGCGAAGTTGCAAAGCAGACATCTTCGCGATACGCGAAAGACAAAAGACTTGAACCGACCTCGAAGCATCTTTGAGATATGCGAAGTTTTAGGTCAGGCATCTTCACGATACACGAAGTTGCATCTCTGCATGCGTGACACGTGGAGACACGTGGCAGCACTTAGTGACACGTGGCAACCCTACTGCTGACTCAGCAAAGCTAGTGCATCTTCTCGATACGTGAAGCAGCTTCGCGATACGCGAAGTTGCAACATTTCAGCTATAAATAGAATGGCGTTCGGCACATTCTAACTCACACCAACCACTTCACTTTTCACACGTATTGCATCGTTTTGCGTGCCAACCTCGAAAGGCGTACCGATCTCGTGAAGCGTGCCAAGCTCCGAAGCTCTAACAGTTTGAGTGATAATACGCGATATAGAGTAGAAGTGCCGCTCGATAAATCATAGGCATTTAACTCCAAATACCCGTACGAGATAGGGGTTCTAATTAAGTTATTATTTTATTATTATAATAGCTTAGACCATAGTCGGGGGTATAGCCCGAACCTTGATTACTGATAAGCATAATATAACTTTTCATAAGCAAGGGTTACAGTTAAATAGTATTTCTTAATGATTAAGAAATATACTATTCATTTACACAGGTTATAGTTAAAGTAATGTTTCTTCTTAAAGAAGAAACCTGGTATAAATGTTTCTTCCTGAAGAAGAAACATGATATATAATTAATAAATAAATAAAGGGACTAAATGTCCACATGTTTTATACAAACAAATTATCAAGGTTACAGCTATACAAAACAGACTACGAGGTCTGAAGCTAAATCGTAGATCTTGATATTTATATAACTGTTATTCTCGTACTATAGGTCCAAGATAACAATCAATCAATTAATCAGAAAGCTGAAAACAGAAATAGGAATTAGTAACAGAAACTGATTTATAGACAGGGATCAGTAACAGAAACTGATCAATATACAGGAATCAGTATCAGAAACTGATTTACAATCATACAAGGGAAATACGCCCCAACCTTTTACAACTCTTTTAGAGTCTGAACTGTTTACATAGGATTTACGAATCCTTTAAATTTTGTGTTACAATAATGAGAAACGGGCATACTTAAATTAAGAGTATACATGTATCTGGATCCATACATACATGGTGACTCGGAATTCCCCGAGGCCATGTATATCATC
The DNA here is from genome assembly GCF_021521415.1 of Bidens hawaiensis. Lineage (NCBI taxonomy): Eukaryota > Viridiplantae > Streptophyta > Magnoliopsida > Asterales > Asteraceae > Bidens > Bidens hawaiensis. Next base: position 17,959 of record NW_027494239.1, on the reverse strand, counting down.
AAACATGCCTCTAGTAGTCTACGGGACTGATCAGAGAAATGATATTGTGTATATGATTAATTGTAAATGTACTTAGGGTAATTGTAACCCAATTGAGTTGGGTGCCTAATGAGTATTGTCACAAAGGTATTGTTATTGTTTACACACTGGTATTATTGAGTCAGCGTCATTCACCGGCTGTGTGCTGACGTATTTTTCCCCACATTTCAGGGAACTGTAAAGAATAGAACTGACATGTAAGACTGATAGAAGATTGGAGACATAGTCATTAGAGGTGATCTGATGGCTCAGATATTTTATTCAGAATATTATAAAGAATGATATTTTCAAAAGATATGTATTTAAATTATCAAACGGGTATTCAACTCCCGAGATTTCAATATAATAATATTTTTTCTGAAAAGACTTCCGCTGATATTTTACAATATCCAAATGGGTATTCTAACCCGACTATAAATGAATAATATATTTTAAAGACTTCCGCTAATAACCCGCAACTCTGATATAATTTCAAAACCAGATGCCAACGAACGGGTGTCGCACCCAGGCCCTATGTCGGGGCGTGACACACAGGGTCGCACACGGGTTGAATCGCAAGACATTCGAGTCGCGTGAATGGTTTCACAGATTTGCTTCGGACGAATTGTTTCACTGATTCGCTTTGCGCGAATGATTTCACATATTCGCTTCGCATCAACTCCAATCACATGGGTTTTGAGTCGCATCGGAGTTATTATTCGAGTCGCATGGAGTGCGACTTAACCGGTCAGGTAAACGAAATGAAAATGAAACGAAAAGGATATTTTTTTTATCTTAAAACATAACGTTTACCTTTAAAGGTGATTGCACTAGATCTTGAATGGACAAAAGGATGGAATGGGTGTACAAGGGATTTGTGTGTGTTTGGGTGATGATTGGGGAATGATGGTAAAATGATAAGGATAAGGTTCAAAATTAGGGTTTAAGGGTTTAAATAGGCAAAGCCCAAAGGCTTTAGGCCCAAATCATTCTCAAGTCTATCAATCGGTCTTAGGGAATTAGGTATACTTATTACATAGGCTTTGACTAGAAATAAGGAAATTGCTGAAAACATTGGTATTCAGTACCAACTGATATGACCACTGAATGATTAAATATGATACGGATAGGATTTAATCCTACACGGGTATTAATTCAAACAAAATAGGTACTTAACTAAAAGTATCTAAAATACAATCACTGAATAGAACTATTACGAATAAGATAGGAACGTGATCCTATTCCCCATATAACATCGTACTGATGTCTGATCATCAATCCAGCCAAGGATCATATCAATTCGGTCAGGTAAAGGAAAAGGGTGTATAGGGACAAACTTACTCCCAATCCCTATATCTAGTAGTGAAGACTCATATCAGACCTCAATGAAGGAAAATTCAGATTCATTCGATTCCAACATCCCACTAGCCCATATCATGCGAAGACAAGATGTGCAGCGAACAAGATCAAGTGGATCAAGTGGGTCCCAAAGATTAATAAAGTCAAAGGGAAAAGGGATAATGACTGATCAGGAAGAAAATCCTCAGGGGCAAGAATATTTCAATTACCCCATGAATCAAGATCCTTAATTTGCCCATCCTCAAAATGAGCGCTGAAACACAAATTATGAAGGACTATACGTCAGAGATGACCCAACATGTTATGAAGTCGATGTTACAAGAATAGCTGAAGCAATGCTCAACGATATAGAAATGGAAGAAGAGAGGAAAAAGGAAAAAGAAAAGGAAACAACTAAAAATACCAAAAAGGACAGCAAAATCAAGAAATTGATTGTCCCCTGGAAGAAATAGATAATAAAAATTGTAGTAGTTGTAACAAGTATAACTAATAATAATGTTGTGCACTTCTATAAACTACAATAAATAAAGGATATGTTTTAAAATTCCTCGAATGTTGAACTTATCTTTAAATTTTATTGTAGTATGTCAAGAGAAGGTAGTACAAACTCACAGAATAAACCTTCCAATAACATAAAAAAATCGACATTCACCCGAACAAAACTTAGAATAAGTAGAAACTACGGTTTGACTCTTGAAATTCAAACAATGAAGAACATGACAATTGATGGTAATTAGGAGAAGAAGAGAGGTGGGCACGAGATCTACAGAGAGCTTGAGGTTATATAGCCTCTACAAGTCTTGATTAAAACGAAAAATCGTTTTAGTTAAATCATTAAAAAAAAATCCCGATAATCATGAAGTTTAATCAAATTTGTTGCAAAACTTAATCCACACGGCAAGAAATTGATGTTTAGATCAGAGGGATTGTGTAAGAATTCTAGATCTTAATCTAAGCTAATGAACACAATTTACAACTAATGAAATAGTAAAGAACTGATCTAATTCTTTGTATGAATTATTACCCCTTCAATTGAAACCATATTTGAACTACAATTCAATTAGTATATGAAATAAACAAGCTATGCAACAAAATTCATTTGAGGTAATAAACACGTTTCATATGGAAGAACAATTATGTATTAACTATAATCGAATTATTACAATCTATTTCTCCCCTCCAACCTTTACTCGTCATTCACTCTGATTTTCTAGTACAATTGTACTCTAATCCGGTGAGTATTTTGATGTGAAAAGTGCTAACGAAGAAGAGACTCTCTTCTTCATTATATACATGAGTTAAACTACTGATGAGCAAAAGGTGAAAGCGGCATCTAACAAAGCAGTTGCAAACTACTTATGAATAAATTATAAACAACTAACTAAAGAGGATCCTATACTAACTACTGATCTTTGCTTGTAACAACTGATGTTTGTCCCAACAATTGTTAGTCTTCAGTGGTTAGGATCTTCCATAGTTTGATCAGCTATTGTGTCTTCAGTTCTTTCATATCAACAGTTTGCATGGTCAGGTGTTTAGAGCAGCAATTTTCCAAAACTTCATAATGGAGAAAAACTGATGTTTGTATCATCAGTTGTTTGGGTTTTGGACATCAGTGTTTTGCAAGGTTCAACAATCTTCCTATGAACTGATGATGCCAAAACCATTTAATCTTTTTATTCCACTGTATCATCTTGAGATTATGCTTTGGGCTAAGTCTTTGATAAATTTTATAAACTCAATACCCAAACTGCCATCCTCTTCCATCAGCAATGGAAGGTCTATTAGGTTCCTTAGTAGGGTTTCATCCAACAACAAAATCTAAAGTTGCATATGAGTTATTTTTAAACTTATTCCATTTAATTACTTTGGAACCTGGCTGGCTTTGATCTATAGCTAAAGAAATAGTCGATGTTGATAAAGAAGATGAAGAAGGTAATAGATTTATATCATATTCAAATCCCATCTTGACATCTCTGTGAATGTCCTTGATGGCTTGAAGTTCTTCTTTTGTAAGTTGTCTTCTTTTAGCATACAAGGCCAAGTTTCTTGCTTTAATCCCTTCTTGTGCAGAACTAGGGATCAGAGCAGTAGTTTGAACAGCTCTTTGCTTTTTAGGGACTTGATTGTAGATAAATCTTTTGGTTCAGGGAACTTGCTTGGGTTCTTATTTATTTCTTGTACAAGATCCCTGTAAGCAACCCTCATCTTATCTATTCCCCATCCAGCAGTTTCTCTTCTTGTATTAAAATTAGCTTTAGCTAACTCAATCTTTATTTTTAGGAATTCTCTTGCCTTTTATTCAAAAATCCTTGCCTTTACTACCTCCTAATCAGGTTTAGGATGATCCTGATTAAGGTCTTGTTCATTAAGTTTTTCTACTCTACCACATTCAGCTTGTAATTCTTCATAAGTCCAACCTCTGAATTTATGGAGATTTACCTTGTACTTAGCATGCTTTTTCAGCTATAAAAGAGCTGCCTTTTGGCTACTATCAATAGCTGCTTATCAGCTATTGTTCTTTCAGAAATAGCTAGGCTTCTTTCATAGGCCTGCATTTCAAGATCTATTGTCTTTAGAAGCTTTTATTGATATACTCTTGCTGCTTCTTCATCAGGCATTATCTTTGCTGCTTCATCCAAGGCTTTTGCTACCTCTTGTTCTCGATGAGTGATCCAGTCATCAACATTCTTTGGTTTAAATCTTTTGGAAAGAGGAGATGGTGGTGAATCTTCTTCTTCTAGCAGAACCAGTCTTCTCCTTTTGAAATTACTGCTAGAAGCCTTTGACAAACTGGGATTTAACTTCAATGTTTTAGCTACTTTTGGAATAGTAGTTGGTTATTGTGTTACCTTGGGTGCATCAACAGTCTCTTAACTACTATTGGTTTTTGTGGTTCTTCTTCTAGCAGAACCAGTCTTCTCCTTTTGAAATTACTGCTAGAAGCCTTTGACTAACTGGGATTTAACTTCAATGTTTTAGCTACTTTTGGAATAGTAGTTGGTTCTTGTGTTACCTTGGGTGCATCAACAGTTTCTTAACTACTATTGGTTTTTGTGGAGCACAATTAGTTTGTGTAGTAGCAACATAAGCAGTTTTTGAAACTGCTGGTCTTGAATAAGTTGTTGGTCTAACAAATGCTTGATCATCAGTAGTTTGGTGAACTGCTGGTATTTCTTCATCAGTAGTTTGAGAAACTACTCGTCTTTGTTTTGAATTTACAAACTTTCTTCCACCTTTGGATATTGATTTTAGCCTTTTCGAATTTGGCGATTCAGTTTCATTAGGATTTTCCCTCAGTTATTTAAATAAGGCTCGGGCATGGGTGAAGTGCGATGGGTGCAATGTGGCACTTTGATGGCGCACTTCGCACGCTCGCATCACCGCTTAAGGGTCGCTTTAGTATTTTTGTGGAAAATTAAGATTTTTAAATATCCTCCCATCGCGCTACCTGATGAATTTAGATTAGGCTCGTCGCGATACGTGATGACGTGAAAGTTATCCAGAAATTAATGCGGCTGTCGCGATATGTGAAGGACCATTAAGTAACCCATCGCAATACACGACGTGGAGGTTACGATGACAAGACACGTGGCGTGCCACATAGCCTATCTAGGGCTGACTCAGCAACCCTATAGGTCTCATAGCGATACGCGATAACCTTATTTTAAGGTCGCCGCGATGCGCGACAGTCCTTGAAATCAGCTATAAATAGGTTGGAATTGGGACATTCACTCCTTGTCCCAAAACCAGATTTCTGTCTTGTTTCTCTTGTATAGGAGTATTAGTATAATACTCGAGTGGTCATAATGATACCCTCTCCGATTGAAAGAAACTTTTATATGCGAATCCGAAGGCTTTGCTTGAACAAGGTAAGACATTGTGCCATCGTGTAAAGTTTCTAGTCTTGTGATTATCGTTATGATTATGGGGTTTATTCTAACTTAGATATACTAAATTGTGCTTAACTTAGGTGCTTAATATTAGGAGTTTTGTTAATGGTAAACTTTCTTGGTGAGACATTTGAGTTTTTATACAACACACATTTGTGTGAGACAACTGATTTTCCAATACTATCATAATGCTTTCTAAACCTAGTAAACTCATGATAGATAGTCCAAATTCTTTAAATATATTTTCAAAGGATTTTAATTACATTACAGTGAGTAAGTCCCTGTAGACAAAACTTGCCTACTAGGCTATTACATGTTACTTATTGGACAAGTGCTAGCTAATAAGTAATATGACCACAGTCACAAATACGGTCGAGTGACAAGTACCTTTCGTTAATTTGTAAGTAGGCAGATGTAAAAACATCTTAAAATGTTGTAACTGTAAAATGTGTCATTTACAAATGAATGTACTCACCAGTATGTCCTGCTAATCAAATATTTTTTTTAAACATGTTTTGGGTGACTTGTTAGAGACAAAGGAATGATGTCTGATGGCTTCCAACTTAAATAAGTGGCTAGTCACCAGAATAAAGAAATGTGTTTTGTAAATTAGGGTTTATCCCTATAAAACTTATGTTTGTATAAAAATGGGTTTAATCCCAGTTTAAGAGATGAGAATCATGGTGTTTTTATAACTCTGATCATTTTTTCTAACTACGATCCTGATGAAATATTCCGCTGCAAATTATTTTAATAAACACCGATACCACCACTCGATTCTCACGGCTCCCCTCCCGGGGTATAGGGGTCAAGGGCTATGATAGTGGAAGTGGTATCAGAGCCACTGGTTGAAGCAATATACGTATTTTAATAATACCTAATCTTAAAATTAAGAGTTAGAAAAGAAATGTATTAACCTATGTGTTAACCATATGGATAAGATTCTAACCACACATGATTATAAATAATATGATTTTTTTTCTTTTGGAGTTCGTTGTTTTAATGTTTTTGATTAACGGCATGAGTGAGCTCGTTGAAGCCTTTGAAAACATATCCGTCAAAACTGAGGACATGGAGACATGAAATCTCACAAATGGAGAAAGTACAATTGAGCCAATGGTATTTAAAGCCCAGGCCTCAACTCAACCAAACCCAAAAAGAAGAAGGAGGTATAACATTGTGTTCCTGAGTTATGTTTTGGAGAGAAAGGAAAAAAAGGGGGAGGAATCAAAAAGAAAGGGGTGTTCCTAAGTTATTTTTTGGATGGAAGGGAATTGAAATGAAAAGAAAAAGAGAGGAAAATGATATCAGTATTTTTCTTCCCAAACTGGACAGAATCGGAGGGAAAGGAAAATGAAAAGGTTAAAATTACCATATTCATGTTGTTTACATCAGTAATGCTTCATTCTTTTTCTTAACATCATCCAAACCAAACCCACCGTTCTCTACTTGCTGATGAAATGGTACACCATTGAAACCCGTTCAATGCCCGTTCCTTTAATAGGTATCCTTAAATTAATTTCACTTTGTTTTTCAGTGAGCGTTTTAGATCTGCTCGTGTTTTAATTGTTTGAGCTCATTCTTTGTGGTTAGGGTTGAAGTATTTAACCGAAATTAAGGTTTACATTTTGTGTGGTATTATTAATTTATTATGTTTTTGTTTGATTTGATTCCTGTTAGTTGATGCTTGGTAGTTATGATTTGTGATGTGTATGGCAGTTAGGGGTGTTAATGGTTTGGTTTAAAATTTTGAAACCCCTAAGCCGACCATTGGTTTGGGTTCGTTGTCAGTTTTCTTTCGCTGTTTTTGGTCGGTCGATTTCAATGTTTTCAAACCGTAGTGAATGGTTCGGTTTACGGTTCATGCCGAAAATTGGTTGTATAAAAGTGGACCTAGACGTTATATATATATATATATATGTATATATATACACCATTTGTATTTATATTGAGCTTAATAATTTATTTGTATCAATATGTACTTATTTTTTTTAAACATTTGCTGCTATTATTATCATAATTTGTTATGTATTCTATAACATCTATATGAGGATTAGTTTACTTGGGTTGATAATAACATCCTAAGGTTTATTTATTGTGGTGTTAAAAGATTGAACATGATTTGGGGAAAGTCAAAATATTGGCTTAATTATGTTTGTGCTTTAATTGTAAGGTTATTTGATATTCGCAAGTTTTTGCCTATAAGGTTGGGTAGTTTGATAGTAAATGTATGGATTAAGTGGTCCGGTTCGGGTCCGGGTCATACCCAATGGAACAATGATGGAACCTGCAAACCCACGAAGCAATCCTTCTTTATTTCTTCTCGTCTCACTTCTCTACTTAAAGTTTATGTTGATTATCACTATCTGACATAATATTAAATTTTATGTTCAATATCCATAGTGAATTTGCATAACTTTGAATTTAAATGCATACTTCTATTACTAGTTAAATGCATACTTTTATTACTAGTTAAATGCCTACTTTGTAATATTATGCAACACGTTTGCGTCATAGGTTTGAGGTTTTAATTTTCTATTTACAAACTGCATAAGCTCATATATTCATTGGTGTGATGGTACAATGGTTCCGGATTTAAAAATCTCTTTTAAATAGTTTCGGGTTTGATTGGTTTTGGTGCGGGTCGGTCCGGATAGTACTTGTTGCACACCGCTAATAACCACAGCTAGATAAACGAGTAATAAAGAATGGAAAGTAACGTACTTTTATCTTAATTTTATCAAAGGGTATAATGGTAAAGTTATAGCTTTCTTTTCTTTTCCACTCAACTAGGGAACACATACAATTTTTGCTTTCCTTTCCATCAAACTAGGGAACACATAATAATTTCACTTATTTTTCTTTCCTTTCCTTTCTTTTTTTCCTTTCCTTTCTTTTCTCTCTTTAAATGAAGCTCGGGAACAGAGTGTAAGGACTGGCAAAGAAGATTGAGAAAACAAAAGAGAAGAATAGTAGTTCCAACACCACTGTAAGACCCCGAATCCCAGGAATCCTACAGTTGGTAATCACATCCACAAATTCACAAAAATTTAAAACCAAACGATTCTTTGTATTCAAAACAAGTTCAGAGTAAATAACAGCGGAAAAGTTTAAGTATTAAAAATCCCAAACAAGGGTGCAAGTGTGCAAAAATCAAATGTAAATAAAATATTCGTTTTATTTGAAATCCTCATCTCATTAAAATCGTTTCAGATTAGTAAACAGCGGAATAGATAACATCAAAATTCACAAAACCAGGAAAGTGACCAAAATTAAAATTTAAATACTTATGGTAATAATTTAAAAGAAACAGTTTGCATTATTAATTCTTCGACTAGATGTGCCTTCAACCGTCCGAGTAGTCTCTAGCACGTCCGAGCGGAAATCTCTAATCCTCAACCTGAAAGTCAATCTAACATACACACAAAGTCAGCTTGAGCTGAGTGAGTTCAAGTTTTCATAAACAATAATTCATACTTTATTTCAAAGCTATAGTTATAAACAATAGAGAAGGTATAAATAAAATAAATTATATATAATTCACCAAGTAATACAATCATCGTCGAACACACGTACACGGGCCTCTCCACCACGAGTCAAGACTCGAGTAATATATTTGACCCAGACGCGGTAAGACCTAAGCATGTGACACGAGCCTCTCCACCACGAGTCAAACCCGAGTAATATATTTGACTCGGTCACAGCTTATACATCCGAGCACGAGATACAGGCCTCTCCACCAGGGGTACAACCCGAGTAATATATTTGACCCGATCTCGGCTCATACATCCAAGCATGGGGTACGGGCCTCTTCACCACGGGTGCAACCCGAGTAATATATTTGACCCGATCCCGGCTCATACATCCAAGCACGTAATACGGGCCTCTTCACCACGGGTACAACCCGAGTAATATATTTGACCCGATCACGGCTCAACATCCAACGGGCCTCTTCACCACGGGATTTTAAAACCCGAGTAATATATTTGACCCGCCAAAATGATGATCACGTCACACGGGCCTCTTCACCACGGGTACAACCCGAGTAATATATTTGACCCGGCCGTGAATCACCATGCACACACACAACAATAAGCCTACATACATCATTCTTAGTCACGAGAAACTAAATATCATTACACAATCGTAGGCTATAAGGTACACATCCTCATACATACATACCTCCATATATACATACATATATATATTCCTACATAAATATATATATATATCATCACATACGGGAACTAAGTAGATAGGTCTACTCATATTCAATTACTACCAAGTCTGCTAACGTCCTCGAGTCTAGACCATCAATAGTGTATGTAACCTTAAGGACACAAGACCATGAACGAGTCTAAAATATCCTAAGCCATATAAAATAATTCAAATATAGCTTTCAAAATGCACCATCACGAGTGAGACCATGTAAAACTATTCAAATCATTGTAACGAGTAAAATAGTTTAAAATTGTATTTCGGTGTGTATGCTAGCCCAAAACGTAAAAGAGTAAAAAGGGCATCATGAATTCACCTGAATCAACCGAACTCCTGCAATTAGCTAGGAAATCCCTAAGTGCACACTCACAAGTAATGGCCTGTAAATTATACACAACGCGTTACTAATCTAGACCGCAAGGACACACTTGCCTAATGGGCCACCCAAGCCCAACACATTGGCCCAAGGCCCAACAACTTGGCCCGAGGCCCAACCACTTGGCCCGAGGCCCAACCACTTGGCGCATGGCCCGAGGCCCAACCACTTGTCCTAAGACCCAAAACATGGCCCAAGGCCCAACCACTTGGCCTGAGGCCCCTAAAACCTTTCAACTAACCAAAACCATCGGTTAAGCCTAAAACGAACTTGTTGATTAATAACGAGTAAAACGTGCAGATTTTAGCATGCGAAGATGCATTTAATTACATAGGATAACCTTTGAATTAAATTATTAAATATTTACCAGACTTTAATAAATGTCTTAGGTTTATAAAAATATTTTTGTTATATTTTTCTATTGGACACAATAATCATAAAAATTCTTCCAACACAGAAAGGTATGTGCAGCTATTTCGCGCGCAACAAAATGGTTTTATTTTTATAAAATTCATTACCGAACCAAATTAAACGATTCCAATTGGCTTTGGTTCCAAACTAAAATCAATAACTCCCAGAAGTGGAACCAACCAATTTGGACTTGTCGAAAAAAGGTTATGACTTCGGGAAGACAGACCAGAATCCGTCATCCCGCATCAGCTTTGACACTCGATTTTATAAATTCATAAAAACTATTCAAATTTTGTCCAAAAATTACGTATTATACCTTTCTGGAAACTAGACTCAAAGTAGAATATCAGAGAATCAAGAATCGATCAAAAACAGTGTATTAACATCGCATTACAGACCCTACAATAAACGTATACGAATCTGTCAGCAAGCTGTTATCATCAAAACTCAATCTTAACGACCAATAAGCGCGTTAATATGATCAATTAAGGTGTAAAAGACATGGGGAATCATAAAAACGACCTTGAATTGAAGTTTTCACGGCTGAAACTTGGCTGGGCAGAAGAAAAACGAGCAGGGGGGGGGGTCCAGGTCCGATGGCTGCAAATAGGTTTAGGGTTCGAGTTTTCTTTTGTTTTATGATAGAAAATAGTTACATCCAAGTCCCTCCAAATTGAAGTATGTAGCAACTTGGGTGGAAAGTTAAGTGAGAACGTTTACGAGGTTTGCAAGGAGCTCCCGAGAGAATGCCGGGTCAAGCCCGAAAGGTGTACATAACACTACAAGATTAAACCTTTTGTCGGAAATTAACGGGCGTTACAAGTCCACCCTCCTTACAATGGGATTCGTCCCCGAATCCCGTCGCAACAGGAACAGATGCGGATGGAGACGAAACCTAATCATCTAATCGCACAAGAGGACGATAGCGACAAAACCTTTACTAGCGCCTGAGTCAAACAGAAACGAAGCTTAAAGCTCAACAAGTAGTAAGGAAACCTAGAGTGATAGTATGCTAAGCCTCAGCTAAATAATTACACGCAAAGCATTCGAGAGGATAAGAAATGAGAGGAACTTTAAAGCTAATGACACGAGTATTAGCCATATCTTATCCCTACAAAGACAGAACCCTAACATAGTCAAGCACAGGTAGCGTTTAGAACATGGTAGGTAACGGTAAACTGCTAATAACATTGATCAGGTGTTATTAATTGTTTACTTTACCCGCCCATCCTAAGCACCCCCTGCCCCTAACCATATTAGCACCCATCTAACACGTAATCAATTATAGTCATAATGAAATTATAAAACTTATAAAAATGACTAAACAATTAAAATTACCTCTTGACGTGCAGCTACTCGCGGTTGGCATTTCTAGTCTTTTCTTTTACGGTTCAAGTCCAAGCATTCGGGAATGCTCGGATCCCTCGAACCATGGCTCTGATACCAACTTGTAAGACCCCGAATCCCAGGAATCCTACAGTTGGTAATCACATCCACAAATTCACAAAAATTTAAAACCAAACGATTCTTTGTATTTAAAACAAGTTCAGAGTAAATAACAGCGGAAAAGTTTAAGTATTAAAAATCCCAAACACGGGTGCAAGTGTGCAAAAATCAAATTTAAATAAATATTCATTTTATTTGAAATCCTCATCTCATTAAAATCGTTTCAGAGTAGTAAACAGCGGAATAGATAACATCAAAATTCCCAAAACCAGGAAAGTGACCAAAATTAAAATTTAAATACTTATGGTAATAATTTAAAAGAAACAGTTTGCGTTATAAATTCTTCGACTAGATGTGCCTTCAACCGTCCGAGTAGTCTCTAGCACGTCCAAGCGGAAATCTCTAATCCTCAACCTGAAGTTTTCACGGCTGAAACTTGGCTGGGCAGAAGAAAATCGAGCAGGGGGGGTCCAGGTCCGACGACTGCAAATAGGTTTAGGGTTTGAGTTTTCTTTTGTTTTATGATAGAAAATAGTTACATCCAAGTCCCTCCAAATTGAAGTATGTAGCAACTTGGGTGGAAAGTTAAGTGAGAACGTTTACGAGGTTTGCAAGGAGCTCCCGAGAGAATGCCGGGTCAAGCCCGAAAGGTGTACATAACACTACAAGATTAAACCTTTTGTCGGAAATTAACGGGCGTTACAACCACAATCATAACTAGAACCAGAACCACAACCCCTGCTCAAATACCAATGCAAGAAAGGCTAGGTAGATGCCTAGATCAATGCGAAATTTTCAACCCATAATTGATGATATAGGTTCAGGAACCTCGATCAACCCGACCATACCCACTCAAAACCAAGAGAATGTACTCCCCTCCTAATGAAATTATAAATCAATCTCGGTTGGAAGAACGGTGGACTAATAATTGGCAATTCCACACCATGATGACAAACCCATATGCACCGTTCCAAGTCGAGACGTCTAACTACCCTACCATGATACCGGAGATGACGACATAACTACGTCACTATGGGGAAGAATTGATTGACATCGGCAACAGACTAAGAAATATTGGGGAGAACATCACTTTGAGGTATTATGATCGTAATTTCTTTCTTGTAAAAAATGGTGCGTATGTATGTATAGAATATGTAGGAAATACAGATTAGATATAAAATATGATGATACACATATATAAAAAGAGTAAATGTCGCAATGATTGACGATTTTGACATATGTGTCTATGTGTTAACATATTCTGTGCTTATGTGTTAATGTCTTGCTTACTTTATTATTTATTAATGATATTAATATTCCTTTCTTGTTTGAAATTCAGATGTCGAATGAAGTTTCTACTAACCATAAAAATCGTGAAAACCAAAACAATTCCAATCAAGAAAGTCCTCTGAATATGAATGCTATTGAAAATATGATGGCTTAGAGAATCGCTGAAGCAATTCCTCAAACTGCTGAAGCTATTAGGCAACCAGTACTTGTAATTAGGGATAAGACCGAGAGCAACAAATAAAAGTCTGACACTGAGGCTAGTAACAGTGTGAATGGAGGAAATAAAAATAAATCACCCAAAATGTCAAAAAACTAATGGTTGTACTTATAAGGATTTCATGGCCTGTAAGCCAACCGAATTTTCTGGAAATGAAGCAGCCATTTTAGCACTGTGCTGGTTAGAAAAGACAGAAGTTGTTATAAAAATCAATAAATGTGCTGAAGAAGATAAAATATTGTATGCTTCTAATCTCTTCATTAATGAAGCATTAGATGGTGGAATACAGTCCTCCAGGCAAAAGGAAGGAACATAGTTTACACTATGACCTGGGAGAATTCAAAGAAATATAAGAAAGGAAATTTTGTCCTCCACATGAAAGAGAAAAGATTGCTACTATGTTCTTAAACCACAAGATGGAAGGTGTGAAATGGTGTGAGTATATGACAAAATTCTGCGAATATGCAAGAATGGTACTGGCTTTGGCTTTGCCAGAATCAGTATTAATTTCTCGTTATATTTGGGGATTAACAAGTGAAATCCGTGATCCGGTAAAGTCGGTTAGACCTCACACTATTGAGGAAGCAGTTGAGCTAGCTAATACCAATGTACACGGATTAATTCGAACATAGGAAGAGAAAAAAAACAAGGATCTAGCCTAGAAAATTACTCAACATTTTCAAAAGAAAGGAGCAAGTCAATCCTTTGCTCAGCCTTTTTGTAAAATCTGCAGAAAGAGGCACTCAGGGAAGATGTGCTTTTAAGAAAAATAAGTATTGAATTATTGCAAAACGACTGGTCATATGGATGAAGAATGTAGAAGAAAAGAAACACATGTTTGCTACAACTGCGGAGAACTTGGCCACATCCGTCCAGAATGCCTAAAATTAACAAAGGTCCTGACAACAAAGCTAAGAATATAGATGGACCTAAGAAGAATGCACGACCCTTTCAGCTTACAGCAGAAGAAGCAGCAATGATTCCAGACATCATTGCGGGTACGTTTCTTATTAATGACATTTACTCTAAAGTATTGTTCGATTCTAGAGCAATTCAAAGTTTCATAAACACGAATTTTTGCCAATCCCTAAATCAACCATTAACCAACTTAATCAAGTCTGCATAGTAGAAACAGCTGACAGGAATTCCACTCATATTTATGAAGTATTTCAAGGAGAATATATAGACTTACTAGGTCACAAGTTTAAAAAAATTTTGCTTCCAATGAAATTGCTTGGATTCGATGTCATATTAGGAATGAACTGGTTAGCAGCCAATTATAATTGAATCCTATGTAATAAGAATTCAATTGAGATTCTTATGCCAACAAGAGAGATTATTATAATCCAAGAAAACAAAGTTTCTAGACCTACAAAATTTATATGAGTAATAAAAGCGACAAATTACTTAAGAAAGCAAGGCGTAGTATATATGATTTATGTAATCATTAGCGCCAACAGAAAGAGCTAAAAGAAATTCTGGTAGTGTCAGAATATTATGATGTTTTTCCAGAAGATCTACCTAAACAACCGCCTAATCGTGAAGTAGAATTTAGAATTCATATGATACCAGGAACAACACCAATTGCTAAAGCACCGTATCGATTAGCACCAAAGAAATGTTAGAATTGAAAAGGCAATTAGATGAATTGCTAGAAAAAGGTCTTATACAACCAAGCTCATCACCCAGGGGAGCACCAGTGTTGTTTGTTAAAAAGAAAGATGGGTCGATGCATATGTGTATCGATTATCGAGAATTAAATAAGGTCACAATTAAGAATCGGTATTTATTGCTGAGAATGAATGATCTATTTGATCAACTTCAAGGAGCTCGATATTTTTCAAATACTAATTAAATTCAAATTATAGTTATCTAATCCTTAATCTAATTAAATATATATGATTGTGTCACTTGGCACCTAACAAAACCATTTTTGTGCCACCTGACACCATTTTCTGTTAAACATTATAACTCATTTTATGTTAAAAATAAAAAACCATAATTTCTATATGGTATTATTGGTATTCGACCCATAGTTAAAATCAAATTTTAATTAACTTTTCATATAATTTCTAAAAGCCATTGCTGATTTTTCGTTTAGAGAAAATTGTGATTTGCGTCCCTTTACTTAATGGGCAGGTGCGTATTGCGGCCATAATTCTCAAATTGTGTGTATTGTGTTAATGAATTTCTTCGGCGGGCTAATATGACCCCCTCTGATGTGTCGTAAAACATTCGTATTTTCTGCAGGTTTTATCTACGTATTATATTATTTTTTATATGTTTTAACTCGTTTTAGATAGGTTTTACATGCATTTATTAATCTTGTAGGTTTTGGGTAAAAGAAAGGAATAAACCGGGACTTTTCGAGCTTTTTACGAGCCTTTTACGCATACAAGTTCAAGACAAAGCTCAAGGCCCGACCCGTATGCATCATGGAGGCCCAAGACCATATTATATTATTTTATATAAAAAATAAAACCCTAATGAGCCTAGAGGGCTGCTGATCGGATTTAGCAGCAACAACAGCATCAACAGCAGCACAACAGCAGCCAACAGCAGCACAACAGCAACAACAGCAGCAGCAACAGCAGCAACCAACAGCAGCAGGAAGAAAAGAAAAGAAAAAAAAGTGTTGTTCGGCTAGGGTTTGATCGTGTGACGGCTAGGGAAATAAGAATACACAAGAATCTAGCCTCGGGAAGGTTCGACATCAGTTTACACAGCAAGGAACGGCCGGGAATTCATCATATATCCTTCATTTTTTCACATTGTTCATTACTTTGATTGTCTTGTTCAATTGTTTACTAGTTTTTGCAATTGATTGATAGATTGAATTGTTTATGAGTATTGTTGATTGTTGAATGATATTTGAGATGATTAGTATGAGTTTTATGATGTTTTATTTGATCATTAGCTGCTGTCCAAAAACTATGTTCGGCTAAACTTGTTAGTTCTACCTAGGGAAGATGAAAATTGTTGAGTTTTGATGAGTTTAATGGATTGTTTGATTAATGGACTTGAATTGTTATTGTAAAGTTTGATTTAGACATGAAATAGGTTGTGTTTAAGGGCTGGAAAATTTGATGATTCATTGCATAAACCCCGTGTGTTGATTGATTAGTTTTGTATTGATTGATCGGTGCATTGTTTGATTCTAGACTTTGTGTTTAGGGTTTGTTTGCGGTAGGTACCACCGTAGGGTTTTGTTGCGTGATTATTTGGATTAAGTACAGCGGTTAAACACCTTCCTTGAGACCGAGAGGTGATAGGAAGTTAGGGTTGTCTCATTGCCTTTGCATGCTAGAATAAGGATTGCGCGAGAGCGAGTTCGTTTCTTGTCAGGTTTAGGTGTTTGAGCGACTAGTTGATCTATTTTGGTTTAAGTTGAATTGTTCCTCTATCCTTGGTTGTGTAGTATTCATTACCATTAGGGTCGAGTGTTGGTGAGACCGAGAGGTGATCCTTCATTAGAACACGTTAGCAATTATTTCCCGGTTTGGTCGTTTTAGCCGATTTTGAGTAGTTAGGGTTTGTTGTGTGAGACCGAGAGGTGATCCAGTGAGCCCGAGTGATCCTTAGTCGTGTCATCTTTAGGGATCGGTGTCTTGAAGTTATTCAACCCATTAGCTTGTTAGGCCTACAATTTGATTCAGACCTAGGTAGACGTTTTTCTCCACCCGAAGTCAACTCAGTTAGTTTTCCGTTAAGTTTTCTATTTTGGGTAAGTTTTGTTAGTTAATCAAGTTAGTTCAGTTAAGTTAAAAGAAATCAAAAATCAATATAATATTATTTTAAGGTAGGTCTTGTCTAGGGTTAGTGATCTTTATCGTTCTGACGTGTCCACGTGTTCGATACTCGGACTTCCTAAGTCTATACTACTTGCGATCGGTACACTTGCCGATTGTGTGTGGTTTTAGTATTTTCGTTTTAATATTAAAGCTTAGTTGTGAGGGTCATTATTATAGGGTTATTAGACACACATCACCCTCCATCAGTTAACCATCGATGACCTATCTACTTAGTGGTTCAATGACCACTACACCCTTCGTGTTTCCATGTTTACCAATATACCCTTCGTCTTTCTCAATTTGACTTAAGCCTGAATATGTTTTCCAATATCTTATCTACAACATCCGTGCAAAGTTTGAACTCATTTCCAATGAGTAAATTATGTTTCTTGGCAAATCCCTTCCTTTAGAAATCAACTTATTTTCTGTTTATTCACTTATTCTTCATCCCACAACAACCATCTCTTAATCAACCATGCTCTCGAAGCACATCGAATCCAAATACCACATCACCAGGGGATTCAGTATCTTTTCCACCACCGTACAACACCACCAGCATCTCTAAGCACAACGAACTACACCACCACCGTCATCTCCACTGAAAAACACCACCATCGTGTCACCATCTCCAATCCACACCACCACATCTGATCTTTAGCGTTCTGACGTGTCCACGTGTTTGATACTCGGACTTCCTAAGTCTATACTACTTGCGATCGGTACACTTGCCGGTTGTGTGTGGTTTTAGGATTTTCGTTATAATATTAAAGCTTAGTTGTGAGGGTCATTATTATAGGGTTATTAGACACACATCAAGTTTTTGGCGCTGTTGCCGGGGACACGGTTTTAGGCGTTTTGAGAGCAATCCGAGTTAGGACTTATCTTTTGTGCTACTTGTAATTATTTTTTGTTTTATTTTGCTTATTTGTTAGAATAGTTT